>NW_027118791.1:927500-1172176 GCF_036417845.1 Apteryx mantelli | reverse complement strand
TCCCCTGCTCCTGGTCCGAGGCTCCCCGGGGCCCTCAACGGGGAGGTCAGTGCTAACCACAGACAAGTTTCCCACAGGTAGAAGCACACTGCCCATCCCGGCAGGCTTCCCGCTGTTACAAGGGGATGAGGATGCCACCAAAGGCGGGGTTGGGGGGGGGAGGGGTTCCTTTCCTTTTTGTTCTTTCCTTTTTTTCCTTCCTTTTTACCTTCTCCTTTTTCCTTTCCTTTCCTTCATCCCTTTTGTCTTTCCTTCTGTCTTTCCGTTTTTCTCTTTCCTTTCCCTTTTCCCTGTCCTTTTTTCCCTTTCTTCTTTTGCCCCTTTCTTTTCTTCCCCCGCTTTCTTCCCCTTCCTTTGCTTCCCCTCCTTCTCTTCCCCTCCTTTTTCTCCTGCTTCCTTATCTCCCCCTTGCTAATCTCCCCCCTTATCCGCCTTGCTCATCTCCCCGTTTCTTTTCTCACCAGTTCTTCTCCCCATTTTTTCTTCCCCTTTTTTCCCTTCCCTTCTCCTCCCTTTTTTCTCACCCCTTTTCCTCCCTTCCCCCCTTTTATCATCTTCCCCCTTTTTTCTCCCATCTTTGTCCCCTTCTCTTCTTCCCACTTTTTCTTCCCTTTTCTTCCCTCTTTTCTCCCCCTTCCCCCCGTTTTTCTCCCCCTTTTAGCTCCCTTTTTTTCTCCCTTCTTTGATGTTCTCCCCATTTTTCCTCACCTTTTTCCTCCTCCCTTTTTGTTCCCCTGCTTTCCTGCCCCCTTTCCTCTCCACCTTTTCTCCCCCTTTTTTCTCCCTTCCTGTCCTCCCTTCTCTTCCCCTTTGCTCTTCCCTCTTTTCTCATCTCCCCCTTTCCAGCCCCCCTTTCCCCCCACCTTTTCTCTGCCTTTCTTTTCTCCCCCTTTTCTCTTCCTCCCCCCCTCTTTTCCCCCTTCTTTCTTCCCTTTTTTTCTCCCTTTCTTCTTTCTCCCCCTTTTCTTCTCCCCCCCTTTTCCCCCTTCCTCCCCCTTTTTCTTCTCCCCCTTTTTTCTCCTCAGTTGCTCTCCCCCTTTTCCCTCTCTCCCTTTTTCTCCATTCTTTCTCCATTTTTTTTCTACCTCTTTTTTCTCTCCCCTTTGTTCTCTGCTTTCTTATCTCCCCCTTTTTCCTCCCCTTTCGTCTTCCCCTCTTTTCTTCCTCTTTTCTTTTCTCCCCCTTTCCCACCATTTTCCTCCCCTTTGTCTCTTTTTTCTTCTGCCTTCGCTTATTTTCTCCCTTTTTTCTCCCCCCTTTTTTTTTCTCCCCCCTTTTCTCTCCCCGCTTTTCTCACCCTTTCTTCTCCGCCTTTTCCTCTCCCCCTCCTCCCTCCCTCCCTCCCTCCCTTTTTTCTCCACCTTTTATCCTCCCTTCTTTTTCTCCCCTCCTTTCTTTTCTCTCCATTTTTCCCCACCTTTTTCTCCCCCCTTTTCTCCCCTGCTTTTGGTCCCCCCTCTTCTTTGCTCCCCCTTTTTCTCTCACCCTTTCCTCCTCCTTTCTCTCTCCCCCTCTTTTTCTCCTGCTTTCTTTTCTCCCCCTTCTTTCTTCCCCTTTTCCCTCCCCTTTCCTCCCATTTCTCTCCCCTTTTTCCTCTCCCCCTTTCCTTCCCCTTTTTTCTTCCCTCTTTTCTAGCTCCTCCTTTCCACCCCCTTTTTCTCCCCGTCTTTGCTCTGCTTTCTTTTCTACCCCTTTGATTTCTCCCATTTCTCGCCCCCTTTTTTCTATTCCTTTCCTTCTTTCCTTCCCCTTTTCCTTCCCCCTTCTTTCTCCCCCTTTCTTCTCCTTTGCCTTTCCCCTCCGCTTCTTGCCCCCTTGCCCCTCCTCCTTTTTCCTCTCCCCTCTCCTCTTCCCTTTTCTCTCCCTCTTTTTCCTCCTCACGCTTGCTCCCCCTTTTTTCTCTCCCCTCTTTCCTACCCTTTTTCTTCCCCCTTTTTTTCTCTCCCCCTTTTTGCTCTGCCTCTCTCCCCGCTTTTCTCCCCTTTTAGCTTCCCCTCTTTTCTTCCCTCTTTTCTTAGCTCCCCTCTCCCACCCCTTTTTTCTCCTCATTTTTCTCTCTGCCTTTCTTTTCTCTCCCTTTTATTTCTTCTCCCTCCCCGCCTTTTTGCTATTTCCCCCTCCTTTCTCCCCATTTTTCTTCCCCTTTTTTCTCCTCCTTTCTTCTCCCTTTGCTTTTTCTCCCCATTTCTCTTCACTCTTTTCTCCCCCTTTTTTCCTGACACCTCTTTTCTCACCCTTTCTTACCTCCCCCCTTCTTCTCCCGCCTTCTTCTCTCTCCATTTTTTCCCTCGCTTGCTTATCTCCCTCCTTTTTTCTCCCCTTTCTTCCTCCTCTCTTTGTTCCCCTTTCTCTCCACTTTCCACCCTCCTTTTTTAGTCCCCCTTTGCTTCTCTCTTGCTTATTTCCCCTTCCCCTCCTTTTCTCTCCCTTTCTCACTCTTTTTCTCCCCTCTCTTCTTCCTCCTTTTCTCCCTCTCCCTTTCCTCCCCTTTTCTAGCACCCCTTCATTTGGCCGCTTTTTTCAACCCTTTTGCTCCCCTTTCTTTCCCCCCCCCCCTTTTTTCTCCCTCTTCTTTTTTCTCCCTCTTCCTTTTCTCCCTCCTCTTTCTCCTCTTCTCTTAGCTCCATCTTCTTTGCTCCCTTTGCTTCTTCTCCCTTTTCTCCCCCTTTTTTGCCCTCACTTTTCTCTCCCCCCTTCCTTTCTACACCTTTTTTCTCCCCGCTTTTTCCTCTTCACTTTCTTGCCCTACCCCTTCCTTTTCTTTCCTTTCTTTTCTCTCCATTTCTTTTTACGCCATTTCTTTTCCTTCTCTTGGTTTTCTCTCCATGTCTTTTCTTTCTTTCTTTTCTCCTCCCTTTATTTGCTCTCCATTTCTTCTCCTTCTCCTTCCCTTCCCTTTCTCTTCCTCCTTCTCTTTCTTTCTCTCTTCTTCTCCTTCTCCTTTGCTTTGCCTTCGCCTTCTCCTTCTCTTTCGCCTTCTCTTTCGCCTTCTCTTTGTCTCCCTCTTTCTCCTTCTCTCTCTCCTTCTTCTTTTCCTTCTCTGTCTCCTCCTCCGTCTCCTTCTCTTTCTCACAGCTCTGCCGCCGGCAAGCAGCAAGCGGGAATGGCAGCAGCTCCCAGGAGGCTTATGGAGGGGCCCCGCGAAGCAGCCCGGCAGCTCTCCGGGGAGCACCTGGAGGACGGTGCGGGTGCAGAGGCAGCCGAGAGTGGTGCCGCCTCCATGGCAGCTGGCTTTTCCAGGGCCCCCTTCTCCATGCCCAGCTGTTGCTGACCATCCGCAAACACTGGGCGCCCGGCTGGTGCCCCTCTGGCGCCTTCTGCAGCCTCGCCAGCGGCCCGGGAAGGACAGGGCTGCCTCCGAGAGGCTCCTGCGCAGCGTGCCGAGCTCCTTGCTCTGAGCAGGCAGTGGAGGAGCAGAGACGCACGAGGCATTTCTGTGCCTCCCGCTGGGGCTTCTGCCTCTGGGCTGCTGCGTCTCAGCGGTTGGGGGGCCGCAGGCAGCTTCAGCCTCTGGGCTGTGGAGGGCAGAGGCGTCCTCCAGAGCAGCACCTGGGGTGTGCTGTGGGGAGAAAGAGGCTGTCAGCTCCTTTTCCTGGGCCTCTGAAGGGCCAAAAGGGCACTTTCCCCGGTGGGAGCACGCAGCCCACACATGGCACATGGCACATGGCAAGGGGCACCTAGCAGCTATGGAGGTGAGGAGCAGTTCAGGAGGAGAGCAAGTGCCCACGGGGGCACTATCCTGCCCGGGGAGTGCAGCTGCAGTCCCTAGTGAGCAGCGCTGTGAAGAGCAGAGGGCTACAGAGGTTCAGCACGTGCGATGCCTTTTGTGCAGTGAGTCTTGTCATTGTGAACTTCTGGAAGTGTGGCAGGAGGCAAGCACTGCCAGAAGGTCTCGAGCCCTCTGCCCCCCTCGGCATGGCCACAGGCGCCTTGCGATCTCCAGCTGCACAACTGGCACCAGCAGCCCTGCTCGGTGCCAATGCTCAGTGCATCGTCCTACCTGCGGAGCTGCCCGTGTGCTCGGGTGCCTCCGGAGCTGCTTCAGGCACGCAGAGAGCTGTGAGCAGCTGCAGCGAAGAGCCGAGGTCGTCACACTCCTGTGGAGGAGATGCTGGCTGCAGGAATGGCCCCATGCAGCAGCGACCGACCGGTGTCTGCAGGGCTTCCGGGCCCTGCCACGTGCCCTCCCGAAGCTCCGACGCCTCCGCCAGCACCCAGCCAGGGCCGGGGCAGAGGCAGCCCTACTCACCTCCGCCGCAGTCAAGGCCTCCACGCTGCGGGCAGTCGGCGACCCCGACTAGGCAAGAGAGCAGAGAAGCCACGTGAGCAGCTGGTGGCGGGGGCCCTTCCCCAAAGCCCCGTGGCGCTCGGGGCGCAGCGGAAACCCCCGGGACACTTACGGAGCGTCGAAGCCGACGGACTTGATGAGGAGCCGAAGGCAGGGCAGGCGGCTGAGCCGGGTCTCCTGGGCTCCTGGCTTTGCCTGGGCACAGCGCAGGGACGAAGGCAGAGCTCGGTCACAGGCAGCCCCCTCTGCTCGCTGCCCCGACACCAGCCCCGCACCCCCACGCCACCCTGGCACAGCAGAGCTTCGTGCGGCGCTGGCTGGCAGCACCGCTCTGCAGCGCCCCCGGCCCCGCTGCCTCCGGGCCTCTTGCGTCGGGAGAGGGCAGCGGCAGCTCGGGCTCCCCATCCACGCAAGCCAGGAGCTGTGGGGCAGCTCCCAGGGCGCTGCTGTTCGTTTGCCGTGCCAAGGCGAAGCAGCTGCTGCCCGCTCGGCCCCAGAGCTGCCCGCGCAGGCGGCGTCCCTTTCCCCCACCTCCCGTGCTGCTGTGCTGCGGGCAGCTGCCCCGGCAGCTCTGCACCGCCTGCAGCCTTGACGCCGCCGCAGGCAGGCTGAGTTCCCCGGCAGGGCTCACCTGAGCATGGTGTTCAGCCACCGCTCCTTCACCTCCTGCGACCTGCAGCGAGAAGGACAAACAGCCTCAGAGCCCGCTCCTGCTGCTGCTGCTGCTGCTGCTGCTGCTGCTGCTGCTGGGGAGTGGCACAGGGCCCCAGACACAGCTGGCCTGCTTGGCACCGCTCCACACCGCCATACAGCAGAGCCCCCGCTCGGTGTCCCCCACCGTGTCGCTGGGCTGAGCAGAGCTGCAGGGTCGTGGCGGCAGTGGCGGGTGGCTTGTGCACGCCTGGAGGTGCCCGTGGGTGCGTCTGAAAGCGCAGCGGGGCCTCTGCTTTCTCTGCCGCAGCCGGGGCTGAGCCCCAGCAAGCCCGGAGAGGACTGAAGGCGAGCACGGTGCCCTGCACCCCCCAGCCCTGCACGCGCCCCCAAGACTCACCGGAAGGTGACCACGCAGACCTTGGTGGTCCAGACCAGGACGAGGGAACTGGCGCATTTGAGGCCAAAAACGTCCTCCTCATCTTCGCAGGCCGCACGCCGCCTCGTCCTTCTCGCACAGCACCCAGAGGTCGCTGAGAGGCACCCGGTGCTTGAGCAGGAAGGTGGAACCACATCTGCCAGGAGGAAGAGCAGGGACCGCCTTGGAGGCTGTGTGCTGGGGCAGCCGCAGCAGGCCTCCCGGGGAGAGCCGTGTGCGGGGGCAGAGGCTCGGGGCAGCCAGCGCGGGGCTCGGGCGGCAGAAAGCAGCCTGCGTGCCAGACGCACACAGGGCACTCTGGAGAAGTCGCTGCTGCAAAGCAGTGCTGGCGGGCGCTTGCTCAGGGGCTGCCGGTCAGGGTGGCAACACGCGGAGCCCTGCCCCTTTCCGCTCACACCTCCCCGAATTAAAGGGCAAGGCTGTCCCTGCCCGCAGCGCAGGTGCACCCATGCAGGGGGCTGCAGGCCATGTGGAGCACAAGTGGTCGTGGGAGCAAAGGGCATGGAGCCCTGGGCGAGGCAGTGAGGAGAGGAGGAAGGCCTCCTTGCGGGCGACTGGATGCTAGAGGCTGTGAGCAGCAGGATTTGGCGGCACTGCTGCTCCTTGTCGAGAGGTGCTGTTGAGGAAGGAAGCAATGGGAAGAGCAGCCCCGAGGAGGCACTTCTGCTCCGGTGGGAGCAGATGCGGGGAGCAGCGGTGCCTGGGGCAGGTGGCAGAGGTGGTGGGGGGGGGAGGACAGCTCTGGTTGCTCTTCTTACCTGAATCTGGCGACGGCGATGGCGTCGGAGAAGAGCAGGAGGTGCCTGTCCCTCGTCCGCTGGTGCCGAGTCACCCGCACGCGCTCGCTGAGCAGGAGCCGGGGGCTCCTGCGCGACACAAAGGCACCAAGCGGCGCCGGGGGCCGGGAGGCTCCCCTGGGCACGAGCCCGAGGCCGGCGCGAGGAGCCGCGCGGCCAGGGTCCCCAGCTGTGCCTGCGTGCCGGCAGCGGGGCCGGCAGCGCCCCGGGTGCCGCAGCAGCTGGCCTGTCCCATGGCGCCGTGTGCGCGCAGAGGGCTGCGGTGCGTGCGTGCCCCGCGGCGGGCAGCGCCAGGCGCCGGTCAGGCCTGCGCCAAGGCAAGAGCGGTGCGCCTGTGCCGAGTAGTGCCGCTGCGCTGGGCCGGGAGCCTGCGTCTCCCCGCTGCCGCGCACTGGCACAGCGCCGCACTGGGGCCGGGCGGGCGCTGGTGGCCGTGGCCACCCGGGTGCCACTGTGGCACATTGTGATGCGGCGGCCGGGTCGCGGGGCAGCGCCGGGGCGTGGGCCGGGGGCCGCGGGCGCAAAGGGGGGTCTCCCCGCTGCCCGCACCTCCGCTGCCGCCACGGCATTGTCCCGTCTGCGGGGTGGAGCGCGGCTGGTGGGGCCGGGCACCGCTGCTGGCTCCCGCCATGCCCCCTTTGCTCTGCGTCTCCGGGCTTGGTGTTGCAGGAGCTGCCGGCTTCAGCAGCTGGCTCTGTGTCAGTGAAAACCCCCAATGCACACGCCTCCCCGCACGGCTGCAACATGCCCTGTTGCTGCTGGGACAGGAGGCCTCAAGCTGTGGAGGGGGCAAGCAAGGGGGCCTGTGCCCGCTGGAGATCACATCAGGGCCCAGGCGCTGTCCCAACTTTCCCAGCTTTCACGCTTCCTCTGCACTCAGTCCCGGTAGTGGTGAGCCGGCGATGAGAGTGACCTCCCCTCCAGGTGCCAACATGTGGCCTCCCCATGTGAAGTGGGAATCTCGGCTCCAGCCACAGTCAGAGAAGAGTTTAGGGCAGGATTCAGCTGCCTAAGCTCCAGGACTGGCATCCATTTGTGATGCCTTTGGCAATTCCTGGTGGTGCCCTGGCATACCCAAATGCCTGTAGACACGGGCTTTTGGCAGCTGAATCCCACCTCGACTCAGGTGCGTCCCAGGAGTCTGCAGAGAGACTCAAAGGCAGGACTGCGCAGGAGATGAGGCAGGCTCACGAAAATGCTTGTATACAGATAGGGAAGTGGAGGTAGCCATGTTGTGCGGTCTGCATGTGAGTGCCAGTCCCAATGGCTGTGAAAGCGGCAGCGATGGTCCTTCTCTCAGCCTTCCACCGGTGCTCGGCTCTCGAGGGGATGCCAAAGTGCTTTTGCTGCAATTGCTCTCCTCTCAGCAAGTGGCTGAGATATGTGTGGGTAGAGCAAGAGATTGCAGCTCGCTGGTGCACGAGGGTGGTGCTGCTCCAGGAGGAAGAGTCCCACGGACAAGGCTCGAGAGGGAAGAGGGCTCCGAGAAAGCTGCTTGATAGTCCAGCATCCCCTCTGCCAAGCTCCAGAACAGTCCATGCCATTGAGCCAGGAGCTGAGCAAAGGGCATGGGAACCCTGCCTGACGAACAAGGAGGTGCTGGCAAAAGCCAGACAGAAGAAGCAAGTGTGCAGAAGGTGGAAGCAGGGAGAGGTGACCCGGGAGGAACACAGGGACATTGTTGGAGCAAGCAGCACTAGGGCTGGGAAGGCCAAAGCCTCCCTGCACTTGAATTCTTTCAGCGCTGCCCAGCGACAGGACGAGAGGCAACGGGCACAAACTGAAATTGCACAGGCAATTCCGTCTGAAGCTACGCAAAACTCTTTTGCGGTGAGGGTGCCTGAGCACTGGCACGGGTTGCTCAGAGGGCTTGTGGAGACGCCATCCTTGGGGATATTCAGAAGTTGTCTGCACACGGTCCTGGGCAGCCTGCTCTAGGTGAGCCTGCTTGAGCAGGGCGCTAGGAGCGCATGGTCTCTGACGGTGCCTTCCAGCCTCCACCGTTCTGCGATTCTCTGAACTCCCTTGTTCTTCTCTTTGCTCTTGCAAAGCCTAGAAAACCAGACGTGCCGTGCTGCTCAAAGGCAGGCTTGCTGTGCTGGGCGAGCTGAGCCGGGCAATGCCAGAGCTCAGCTTTTTCCCCTTTGAGCTCAGCCATGCTTCCTCCCCAGGGCAGGTGCATTTGGTTGGCAAGAAGAGAGTGCATCGTGTGACTTAAAACAGCCGCAGGATGCAGACGCCAGGAGCTTCACTCAGGCGGGCCCCAGCAGGAGGCTTAATTCCAGCATTGTCTGCCATGGCAATGCTTGGCTCTTCTGCTTTACTCATGCTGGTATGATTAGAGTGTCTTCCTGGCACTTAAACAGAAAACGGGATGTGCGAAGCATGGGGTGCAATAGTCGTCACGGAGTAGCCCAAGGAGCAGAGGGGCCTCGCCGACATCACTTGGCTCCTGTGCCCAAAGGCAGCTCCCGTCGATGCAGCTGTTGGTCAAAGGGCTTTTGGTCTTTGTGGCTAGGGAGCCAAAGGCAGCTTTGGCAAAGGCCCCCAGAGAATTCCCCTGTTGGCTACAGTGGTTCGGGGGCCTTAGCCTTGGAGGCCAGGAGGGCTGGGCTGGCCCCGTGCTTGTGGTCGGGCGCTCTGGTAGCTGGGTAAAGCAGTTTTCCGAGCTGAAGGCAGAATGTGGCGCACTAAAGCAAAGCCCTCTGCTTTCTGTGGGCTTCTAGTCTTTGGAGGCCCGCCAAGTGCGTGTCTGGAGGTCACCTGTGTAAAGGGACAGGTGGACTGACAGGGCAAGTCCTTAAGGAAAGAGATGGAGGGAGACAAGGCTCTCTGGAGAGGAGGGAGGGGCTACATCTCCTGTGGGGTGCGTTTCCATTTAGGTCTTGTTCGATCGTGGTGCTTCTTGCACTTGCAAGAGCAAGCTGAGAGGGGCTGCAGCACAGTTTTAGGCAACTCCTTCCCCTAGCCCTTGCTTGTGACCCGATGCGTAGAGCTCCTCTGCGTTTGGTGCCCCTCTCTTGCTTTCCTTCGGCGTGCTGCAAGTGCCTGGAAAGAGGCTCCCAGAGGACCAAGGCCTCTTTTCTTAGCCAGAAGCTGCAAGTGGGAAGGTTCAGGCCCATGTGTGCTGAGTATTGGGAGGCCGGCTAAGCTTGCTGAGCATCGCTGTCCCGTCGGCCCTGGGCCACCCCCTTGGGCCCAAAGAGAGACTCCCTTCCTCTCTGGGCAAGTGCCTGGGCTCCTCCTCCCTGGGTTGTCTGGGCTGCTTAGAGGCCAGGAAACGGGCACGTCCTCTTCCTGGCACCCCCAGGCTGCTCACAAGTCCCATACTGCAGTGAGTCAGCCCCTGCCAAAGAAATCCTTGTGTTTCTGCTTAGAGGCAGTTGGAGGCTTCTGTGGCCTCTGGGTCTTTCCTCTGCACCAACGGCATGGGCCGTCTCTTCCTGCCCATGCGTGCCAGCAGGACAAAATGCTTCTGGTTTCTGCAAGGGAGAGCTGAACGCCACGCGACGGAAGAGCTGCAGATGGCCGAGAACGGCCAATGCCTTTTTGCAAGTGGCAGCGGGCCCTCTCCTTCGGCTGCCTTGCGAGGAGAGTGCCCCATGCCGACAGGGGCCGACGGAGGGGGCACCTTCCCTAGCTGCAGCCTGCCAGCATGCGGCTTCTGCCACTCGCGCCTCCTGCCAGGCCAGGTGCTCTCCTGCCCCTTTCCTCGGTGTCCGGGCAACAGCCGCACCCGGGAAGCGGCAGCCCTGCCGTGCCCGTGGCCTCCTTCTCTCGCACGCCCCTTCTGGAGCAGCATCGCCTCTCGGCAGCTTCTCTCTGCCCCTCCCTGGGACTGCTGCGCTCGGCGGTGGCCCTTGACTCCCTGCCACAGAGGCATTGCTTCCCCAAATCTCCCTTGCCCTCTCCCACAACAGCAGCAGCAGCAGCAGCAGCAGCAGCAGCAGCAGCAGCAGCAGCAGTGCTACCGCTGCTCAGTGCCTTGCCCTGCTGCTAGGGCGGTGTGCACGCCAGGGCATGCAAACAGCCCCGCCGCACCTGCAGAACCATCCCAAAGTCGGTGGAGGACATTTGGCGCCCGAGTGTTGCAGGCAGAGACAAGGAGCCGTCAAATCGTCCTGCGGAAAAGGGCTTTATTGCAGTGAAGTTACACGGCGTAATCCAAAGTCCCCCTGCTCCTGGTCCGAGGCTCCCCGGGGCCCTCAACGGGGAGGTCAGTGCTAACCACAGACAAGTTCCCACAGGTAGAAGCACACTGCCCATCCCGGCAGCTTCCCGCTGTTACAAGGGGATGAGGATGCCACAAAGGCGGGGTTGGGGGGGGGAGGGGTTCCTTTCCTTTTTGTTCTTTCCTTTTTTTCCTTCCTTTTTACCTTCTCCTTTTTCCTTTCCTTTCCTTCATCCCTTTTGTCTTTCCTTCTGTCTTTCCGTTTTTCTCTTTCCTTTCCCTTTTCCTGTCCTTTTTTCCCTTTCTTCTTTTGCCCCTTTCTTTTCTTCCCCCGCTTTTCTTCCCCTTCCTTTGCTTCCCCTCCTTCTCTTCCCCTCCTTTTTCTCCCTGCTTCCTTATCTCCCCCTTGCTAATCTCCCCCCTTATCCGCCTTGCTCATCTCCCCGTTTCTTTTCTCACCAGTTCTTCTCCCATTTTTTCTTCCCCTTTTTTTCCCTTCCTTCTCCTCCCTTTTTTTCTCACCCCTTTTCCTCCTTCCCCCCCTTTTATCATCTTCCCCCTTTTTCTCCCATCTTTGTCCCCTTCTCTTCTTCCCACTTTTTCTTCCCCTTTTCTTCCCTCTTTCTCCCCCTTCCCCCCGTTTTTCTCCCCCTTTTAGCTCCCTTTTTTTTCTCCCTTCTTTGATGTTCTCCCCATTTTTCCTCACCTTTTTCCTCCTCCCTTTTTGTTCCCCCTGCTTTCCTGCCCCCTTTCCTCTCCACCTTTTCTCCCCCTTTTTTCTCCCATTCCTGTCCTCCCTTCTCTTCCCCTTTGCTCTTCCCTCTTTTCTCATCTCCCCCTTTCCAGCCACCCTTTCCCCCCACCTTTTCTCTGCCTTTCTTTTCTCCCCCTTTTCTCTTCCTCCCCCCCTCTTTTTCCCCCTTCTTTCTTCCCTTTTTTTCTCCCTTTCTTCTTTCTCCCCCTTTTCTTCTCCCCCCTTTTCTCCCCCTTCCTCCCCCTTCTTCTTCTCCCCCTTTTTTCTCCTCAGTTGCTCTCCCCCTTTTCCCTCTCTCCCTTTTTCTCCATTCTTTTCTCCATTTTTTTCTACCTCTTTTTTCTCTCCCCCTTTGTTCTCTTGCTTTCTTATCTCCCCCTTTTTCCTCCCCTTTCGTCTTCCCCTCTTTTCTTCCCTCTTTCTTTTCTCCCCCTTTCCCACCATTTTCCTCCCCTTTGTCTCTTTTTTCTTCTGCCTTCGCTTATTTTCTCCCTTTTTTCTCCCCCTTTTTTTTTCTCCCCCCTTTTTCTCTCCCGCTTTCTCACCCTTTCTTCTCCGCCTTTTCCTCTCCCCCTCCTCCCTCCCTCCCTCCCTCCCTTTTTTCTCACCTTTTATCTCCCTTCTTTTTCTCCCCTCCTTTCTTTTCTCTCCATTTTTCCCACCTTTTTTCTCCCCCCTTTTCTCCCCTGCTTTTGGTCCCCCTCTTCTTTGCTCCCCCTTTTTCTCTCACCCTTTCCTCCTCCTTTCTCTCTCCCCTCTTTTTCTCTCTGCTTTCTTTTCTCCCCCTTCTTTCTTCCCCCTTTTCCTCCCCTTTCCCTCCCATTTCTCTCCCCCTTTTTCTCTCCCCCTTTTCCTTCCCTTTTTTCTTCCCTCTTTTCTTAGCTCCTCCTTTCCACCCCCTTTTCTCCCGTCTTTGCTCTGCTTTCCTTTTCTACCCCTTTGATTTCTCCCATTTCTCGCCCCCTTTTTTCTATTCCTTTCCCTTCTTTCCTTCCCCTTTTCCTTCCCCCTTCTTTCTCCCCCTTTCTTCTCCCTTTGCCCTTTCCCCTCCGCTTCTTGCCCCTTGCCCCTCCTCCTTTTTTCTCTCCCCTCTCCTCTTCCCTTTTCTCTCCCTCTTTTTCCTCCTCACGCTTGCTCCCCCTTTTTTCTCTCCCCTCTTTTCCTACCCTTTTTCCTTCCCCCTTTTTTTCTCTCCCCCCTTTTTGCTCTGCCTCTCTCCCGCTTTTCTCCCCTTTTAGCTTCCCCTCTTTTCTTCCCTCTTTTCTTAGCTCCCCTCTCCCACCCCTTTTTTCTCCTCATTTTTCTCTCTGCCTTTCTTTTCTCTCCCTTTTATTTCTTCTCCCTCCCCGCCTTTTTGCTATTTCCCCCTCCTTTCTCCCCATTTTTCTTCCCCCTTTTTTCTCCTCCTTTCTTCTCCCTTTGCTTTTTCTCCCCATTTCTCTTCACTCTTTTCTCCCCCTTTTTTCCTGACACCTCTTTTCTCACCCTTTCTTACCTCCCCCTTCTTCTCCCGCCTTCTTCTCTCTCCATTTTTCCCTCGCTTGCTTATCTCCCTCCTTTTTTCTCCCCTTTCTTCCTCCTCTCTTTGTTCCCCTTTCTCTCCCATTTCCACCCTCCTTTTTTAGTCCCCCTTTGCTTCTCTCTTGCTTATTTCCCCTTCCCCTCCTTTTCTTCTCCCTTTTCTCACTCTTTTTCTCCCCCTCTCTTCTTCCTCCCTTTTCTCCTCTCCCTTTCCTCCCCTTTTCTAGCACCCCTTCATTTGGCCGCTTTTTTCACCCTTTTGCTCCCCTTTCTTTCCCCCCCCCCTTTTTTCTCCCTCTTCCTTTTTTCTCCCTCTTCCTTTTCTCCCTCCTCTTTCTCCTCTTCTCTTAGCTCCATCTTCTTTGCTCCTTTGCTTCTTCTCCTTTCTCCCCCTTTTGCCCTCACTTTTCTCTCCCCCCTTCCTTTCTACACCTTTTTTCTCCCCGCTTTTTTCCTCTTCACTTTCTTGCCCTACCCCTTCCTTTTCTTTCCCTTTCTTTTCTCTCCATTTCTTTTTACGCCATTTCTTTTCTTTCTCTTGGTTTTCTCTCCATGTCTTTTCTTTCTTTCTTTTCTCCTCCCTTTATTTGCTCTCCATTTCTTCTCCTTCTCCTTCCCTTTCCCTTTCTCTTCCTCCTTCTCTTTCTTTCTCTCTTCTTCTCCTTCTCCTTTGCTTTTGCCTTCGCCTTCTCCTTCTCTTTCGCCTTCTCTTTCGCCTTCTCTTTGTCTCCCTCTTTCTCCTTCTCTCTCTCCTTCTTCTTTTCCTTCTCTGTCTCCTCCTCCGTCTCCTTCTCTTTCTCGCAGCTCTCGCCGCCGGCAAGCAGCAAGCGGGAATGGCAGCAGCTCCCAGGAGGCTTATGGAGGGGCCCCGCGAAGCAGCCCGGCAGCTCTCCGGGGAGCACCTGGAGGACGGTGCGGGTGCAGAGGCAGCCGAGAGTGGTGCCGCCTCCATGGCAGCTGGCTTTTCCAGGGCCCCCTTCTCCATGCCCAGCTGTTGCTGACCATCCGCAACACTGGGCGCCCGGCTGGTGCCCCTCTGGCGCCTTCTGCAGCCTCGCCAGCGGCCCGGGAAGGACAGGGCTGCCTCCGAGAGGCTCCTGCGCAGCGTGCCGAGCTCCTTGCTCTGAGCAGGCAGTGGAGGAGCAGAGACGCACGAGGCATTTCTGTGCCTCCCGCTGGGGCTTCTGCCTCTGGGCTGCTGCGTCTCAGCGGTTGGGGGGCCGCAGGCAGCTTCAGCCTCTGGGCTGTGGAGGGCAGAGGCGTCCTCCAGAGCAGCACCTGGGTGTGCTGTGGGGAGAAAGAGGCTGTCAGCTCCTTTTTCCTGGGCCTCTGAAGGGCCAAAAGGGCACTTTCCCGGTGGGAGCACGCAGCCCCACACATGGCACATGGCACATGGCAAGGGGCAACCTTAGCAGCTATGGAGGTGAGGAGCAGTTCAGGAGGAGAGCCAAGTGCCCACGGGGGCACTATCCTGCCCGGGGAGTGCAGCTGCAGTCCCTAGTGAGCAGCGCTGTGAAGAGCAGAGGGCTACAGAGGTTCAGCACGTGCGATGCCTTTTGTGCAGTGAGTCTTGTCATTGTGAACTTCTGGGAAGTGTGGCAGGAGGCAAGCACTGCCAGAAGGTCTCGAGCCCTCTGCCCCCCTCGGCATGGCCACAGGCGCCTTGCGATCTCCAGCTGCACAACTGGCACCAGCAGCCCTGCTCGGTGCCAATGCTCAGTGCATCGTCCTACCTGCGGAGCTGCCCGTGTGCTCGGGTGCCTCCGGAGCTGCTTCAGGCACGCAGAGAGCTGTGAGCAGCTGCAGCGAAGAGCCGAGGTCGTCACACTCCTGTGGAGGAGATGCTGGGCTGCAGGAATGGCCCCATGCAGCAGCGACCGACCGGTGTCTGCAGGGCTTCGGGCCCTGCCACGTGCCCTCCCGAAGCTCCGACGCCTCCCGCCAGCACCCAGCCAGGGCCGGGGCAGAGGCAGCCCCTACTCACCTCCGCCGCAGTCAAGGCCTCCACGCTGCGGGCAGTCGGCGACCCCGACTAGGCAAGAGAGCAGAGAAGCCACGTGAGCAGCTGGTGGCGGGGGCCCTTCCCCAAAGCCCCGTGGCGCTCGGGGCGCAGCGGAAACCCCCGGGACACTTACGGGAGCGTCGAAGCCGACGGACTTGATGAGGAGCCGAAGGCAGGGCAGGCGGCTGAGCCGGGTCTCCTGGGCTCCTGGGCTTTGCCTGGGCACAGCGCAGGGACGAAGGCAGAGCTCGGTCACAGGCAGCCCCCTCTGCTCGCTGCCCCGACACCAGCCCCGCACCCCCACGCCACCCTGGCACAGCAGAGCTTCGTGCGGCGCTGGCTGGCAGCACCGCTCTGCAGCGCCCCCGGCCCCGCTGCCTCCGGGCCTCTTGCGTCGGGAGAGGGGCAGCGGCAGCTCGGGCTCCCCATCCACGCAAGCCAGGAGCTGTGGGGCCAGCTCCAGGGCGCTGCTGTTCGTTTGCCGTGCCAAGGCGAAGCAGCTGCTGCCGCTCGGCCCCAGAGCTGCCCCGCGCAGGCGGCGTCCCTTTCCCCCACCTCCCGTGCTGCTGTGCTGCGGGCAGCTGCCCCGGCAGCTCTGCACCGCCTGCAGCCTTGACGCCGCCGCAGGCAGGCTGAGTTCCCCGGCAGGGCTCACCTGAGCATGGTGTTCAGCCACCGCTCCTTCACCTCCTGCGACCTGCAGCGAGAAGGACAAACAGCCTCAGAGCCCGCTCCTGCTGCTGCTGCTGCTGCTGCTGCTGCTGCTGCTGCTGGGGAGTGGCACAGGGCCCCAGACACAGCTGGCCTGCTTGGCACCGCTCCACACCGCCATACAGCAGAGCCCCCGCTCGGTGTCCCCCCACCGTGTCGCTGGGCTGAGCAGAGCTGCAGGGTCGTGGCGGCAGTGGCGGGTGGCTTGTGCACGCCTGGAGGTGCCCGTGGGTGCGTCTGAAAGCGCAGCGGGGCCTCTGCTTTCTCTGCCGCAGCCGGGGCTGAGCCCCAGCAAGCCCGGAGAGGACTGAAGGCGAGCACGGTGCCCTGCACCCCCCCAGCCCTGCACGCGCCCCCAAGACTCACCGGAAGGTGACCACGCAGACCTTGGTGGTCCAGACCAGGACGAGGGAACTGGCGCATTTGAGGCCAAAAACGTCCTCCTCATCTTCGCAGCCGCACGCCGCCTCGTCCTTCTCGCACAGCACCCAGAGGTCGCTGAGAGGCACCCGGTGCTTGAGCAGGAAGGTGGAACCACATCTGCCAGGAGGAAGAGCAGGGACCGCCTTGGAGGCTGTGTGCTGGGGGCAGCCGCAGCAGGCCTCCCGGGGAGAGCCGTGTGCTGGGGGCAGAGGCTCGGGGCAGCCAGCGCGGGGCTCGGGCGGCAGAAAGCAGCCTGCGTGCCAGCACGCACACAGGGCACTCTGGAGAAGTCGCTGCTGCAAAGCAGTGCTGGCGGGCGCTTGCTCAGGGGCTGCCGGTCAGGGTGGCAACACGCGGAGCCTGCCCCTTTCCGCTCACACCTCCCCGAATTAAAGGGCAAGGCTGTCCCTGCCCGCAGCGCAGGTGCACCCATGCAGGGGGCTGCAGGCCATGTGGAGCACAAGTGGTCGTGGGGAGCAAAGGGCATGGAGCCCTGGGCGAGGCAGTGAGGAGAGGAGGAAGGCCTCCTTGCGGGCGACTGGATGCTAGAGGCTGTGAGCAGCAGGATTTGGCGGCACTGCTGCTCCTTGTCGAGAGGTGCTGTTGAGGAAGGAAGCAATGGGAAGAGCAGCCCCGAGGAGGCACTTTCTGCTCCGGTGGGAGCAGATGCGGGGAGCAGCGGTGCCTGGGGGCAGGTGGCAGAGGTGGTGGCGGGGGGGAGGACAGCTCTGGTTGCTCTTCTTACCTGAATCTGGCGACGGCGATGGCGTCGGAGAAGAGCAGGAGGTGCCTGTCCCTCGTCCGCTGGTGCCGAGTCACCCGCACGCGCTCGCTGAGCAGGAGCCGGGGGCTCCTGCGCGACACAAAGGCACCAAGCGGCGCCGGGGGCCGGGAGGCTCCCCTGGGCACGAGCCCGAGGCCGGCGCGAGGAGCCGCGCGGCCAGGGTCCCCAGGCTGTGCCTGCGTGCCGGCAGCGGGGCCGGCAGCGCCCCGGGTGCCGCAGCAGCTGGCCTGTCCCATGGCGCCGTGTGCGCGCAGAGGGCTGCGGTGCGTGCGTGCCCCGCGGCGGGCAGCGCCAGGCGCCGGTCAGGCCTGCGCCAAGGCAAGAGCGGTGCGCCTGTGCCGAGTAGTGCCGCTGCGCTGGGCCGGGAGCCTGCGTCTCCCCGCTGCCGCGCACTGGCACAGCGCCGCACTGGGGCCGGGCGGGCGCTGGTGGCCGTGGCCACCCGGGTGCCACTGTGGCACATTGTGATGCGGCGGCCGGGTCGCGGGGCAGCGCCGGGGCGTGGGCCGGGGGCCGCGGGCGCAAAGGGGGGTCTCCCCGCTGCCCGGCACCTCCGCTGCCGCCACGGCATTGTCCCGTCTGCGGGGTGGGAGCGCGGCTGGTGGGGCCGGGCACCGCTGCTGGCTCCCGCCATGCCCCCTTTGCTCTGCGTCTCCGGGCTTGGTGTTGCAGGAGCTGCCGGCTTCAGCAGCTGGCTCTGTGTCAGTGAAAACCCCCAATGCACACGCCTCCCCGCACGGCTGCAACATGCCCTGTTGCTGCTGGGACAGGAGGCCTCAAGCTGTGGAGGGGGCAAGCAAGGGGGCCTGTGCCCGCTGGAGATCACATCAGGGCCCAGGCGCTGTCCCAACTTTCCCAGCTTTCACGCTTCCTCTGCACTCAGTCCCGGTAGTGGTGAGCCGGCGATGAGAGTGACCTCCCCTCCAGGTGCCAACATGTGGCCTCCCCATGTGAAGTGGGAATCTCGGCTCCAGCCACAGTCAGAGAAGAGTTTAGGGCAGGATTCAGCTGCCTAAGCTCCAGGACTGGCATCCATTTGTGATGCCTTTGGCAATTCCTGGTGGTGCCCTGGCATACCCAAATGCCTGTAGACACGGGCTTTTGGGCAGCTGAATCCCACCTCGACTCAGGTGCGTCCCAGGAGTCTGCAGAGAGACTCAAAGGCAGACTGCGCAGGAGATGAGGCAGGCTCACGAAAATGCTTGTATACAGATAGGGAAGTGGAGGTAGCCATGTGTGCGGTCTGCATGTGAGTGCCAGTCCCAATGGCTGTGAAAGCGGCAGCGATGGTCCTTCTCTCAGCCTTCACCGGTGCTCGGCTCTCGAGGGGATGCCAAAGTGCTTTTGCTGCAATTGCTCTCCTCTCAGCAAGTGGCTGAGATATGTGTGTGGTAGAGCAAGAGATTGCAGCTCGCTGGTGCACGAGGGTGTGCTGCTCCAGGAGGAAGAGTCCCACGGGACAAGGCTCGAGAGGGAAGAGGGCTCCGAGAAAGCTGCTTGATAGTCCAGCATCCCCTCTGCCAAGCTCCAGAACAGTCCATGCCATTGAGCCAGGAGCTGAGCAAAGGGCATGGGAACCCTGCCTGGACGAACAAGGAGGTGCTGGCAAAAGCCAGACAGAAGAAGCAAGTGTGCAGAAGGTGGAAGCAGGGAGAGGTGACCCGGGAGGAACACAGGGACATTGTTGGAGCAAGCAGCACTAGGGCTGGGAAGGCCAAAGCCTCCCTGCACTTGAATTCTTTCAGCGCTGCCCAGCGACAGGACGAGAGGCAACGGGCACAAACTGAAATTGCACAGGCAATTCCGTCTGAAGCTACGCAAAACTCTTTTGCGGTGAGGGTGCCTGAGCACTGGCACGGGTTGCTCAGAGGGCTTGTGGAGACGCCATCCTTGGGGATATTCAGAAGTTGTCTGCACACGGTCCTGGGCAGCCTGCTCTAGGTGAGCCTGCTTGAGCAGGGCGCTAGGAGCGCATGGTCTCTGACGGTGCCTTCCAGCCTCCACCGTTCTGCGATTCTCTGAACTCCCTTGTTCTTCTCTTTGCTCTTGCAAAGCCTAGAAAACCAGACGTGCCGTGCTGCTCAAAGGCAGGCTGCTGTGCTGGGCGAGCTGAGCCGGGCAATGCCAGAGCTCAGCTTTTCCCCTTTGCAGCTCAGCCATGCTTCCTCCCCAGGGCAGGTGCATTTGGTTGGCAAGAAGAGAGTGCATCGTGTGATTTAAAACAGCCGCAGGATGCAGACGCCAGGAGCTTCATTCAGGCGGCCCCAGCAGGAGGCTTAATTCCAGCATTGTCTGCCACGGCAATGCTTGCCTCTTCTGCTTTACTTATGCTGGTATGATTAGAGTGTCTTCCTGGCACTTAAACAGAAAACGGGATGTGCGAAGCATGGGGTGCAATAGTCGTCACGGAGTAGCCCAAGGAGCAGAGGGGCCTCGCCGACATCACTTGGCTCCTGTGCCCAAAGGCAGCTCCCGTCGATGCAGCTGTTGGTCAAAGGGCTTTTGGTCTTTGTGGCTAGGGAGCCAAAGGCAGCTTTGGCAAAGGCCCCCAGAGAATTCCCCTGTTGGCTACAGTGGTTCGGGGGCCTTAGCCTTGGAGGCCAGGAGGGCTGGGCTGGCCCCGTGCTTGTGGTCGGGCGCTCTGGTAGCTGGGTAAAGCAGTTTTCCGAGCTGAAGGCAGAATGTGGCGCACTAAAGCAAAGCCCTCTGCTTTCTGTGGGCTTCTAGTCTTTGGAGGCCCGCCAAGTGCGTGTCTGGAGGTCACCTGTGTAAAGGGACAGGTGGACTGACAGGGCAAGTCCTTAAGGAAAGAGATGGAGGGAGACAAAGGCTCTCTGGAGAGGAGGGAGGGGCTACATCTCCTGTGGGGTGCGTTTCCATTTAGGTCTTGTTCGATCGTGGTGCTTCTTGCACTTGCAAGAGCAAGCTGAGAGGGGCTGCAGCACAGTTTTAGGCAACTCCTTCCCCCTAGCCCTTGCTTGTGACCGATGCGTAGAGCTCCTCTGCGTTTGGTGCCCCTCTCTTGCTTTCCTTCGGCGTGCTGCAAGTGCCTGGAAAGAGGCTCCCAGAGGACCAAGGCCTCTTTTCTTAGCCAGAAGCTGCAAGTGGGAAGGTTCAGGCCCATGTGTGCTGAGTATTGGGAGGCCGGCTAAGCTTGCTGAGCATCGCTGTCCCGTCGGCCCTGGGCCACCCCCTTGGGCCCAAAGAGAGACTCCCTTCCTCTCTGGGCAAGTGCCTGGGCTCCTCCTCCCTGGGTTGTCTGGGCTGCTTAGAGGCCAGGAAACGGGCACGTCCTCTTCCTGGCACCCCCAGGCTGCTCACAGTCCCATACTGCAGTGAGTCAGCCCCTGCCAAAGAAATCCTTGTGTTTCTGCTTAGAGGCAGTTGGAGGCTTCTGTGGCCTCTGGGTCTTTCCTCTGCACCAACGGCATGGGCCGTCTCTTCCTGCCCATGCGTGCCAGCAGGACAAAATGCTTCTGGTTTCTGCAAGGGAGAGCTGAACGCCACGCGACGGAAGAGCTGCAGATGGCCGAGAACGGCCAATGCCTTTTGCAAGTGGCAGCGGGCCCCTCTCCTTCGGCTGCCTTGCGAGGAGAGTGCCCCTGCCGACAGGGGCCGACGGAGGGGGCACCTTCCCTAGCTGCAGCCTGCCAGCATGCGGCTTCTGCCACTCGCGCCTCCTGCCAGGCCAGGTGCTCTCCTGCCCCTTTCCTCGGTGTCCGGGCAACAGCCGCACCCGGGAAGCAGCAGCCCTGCCGTGCCCGTGGCCTCCTTCTCTCGCACGCCCCTTCTGGAGCAGCATCGCCTCTCGGCAGCTTCTCTCTGCCCCTCCCTGGGGACTGCTGCGCTCGGCGGTGGCCCTTGACTCCCTGCCACAGAGGCATTGCTTCCCCAAATCTCCCTTGCCCTCTCCCACAACAGCAGCAGCAGCAGCAGCAGCAGCAGCAGCAGCAGCAGCAGCAGCAGCAGCAGCAGCAGTGCTACCGCTGCTCAGTGCCTTGCCCTGCTGCTAGGGCGGTGTGCACGCCAGGGCATGCAAACAGCCCCGCCGCACCTGCAGAACCATCCCAAAGTCGGTGGAGGACATTTGGCGCCCGAGTGTTGCAGGCAGAGACAAGGAGCCGTCAAATCGTCCTGCGGAAAAGGGCTTTATTGCAGTGAAGTTACACGGGCGTAAATCCAAAGTCCCCCTGCTCCTGGTCCGAGGCTCCCCGGGGCCCTCAACGGGGAGGTCAGTGCTAACCACAGACAAGTTCCCACAGGTAGAAGCACACTGCCCATCCCGGCAGGCTTCCCGCTGTTACAAGGGGATGAGGATGCCGCCAAAGGCGGGGTTGGGGGGGGGAGGGGTTCCTTTCCTTTTTGTTCTTTCCTTTTTTTCCTTCCTTTTTACCTTCTCCTTTTTCCTTTCCTTTCCTTCATCCCTTTTGTCTTTCCTTCTGTCTTTCCGTTTTTCTCTTTCCTTTCCCTTTTCCCTGTCCTTTTTTCCCTTTCTTCTTTTGCCCCTTTCTTTTCTTCCCCCGCTTTTCTTCCCCTTCCTTTGCTTCCCCTCCTTCTCTTCCCCTCCTTTTTCTCCCTGCTTCCTTATCTCCCCCTTGCTAATCTCCCCCCTTATCCGCCTTGCTCATCTCCCCGTTTCTTTTCTCACCAGTTCTTCTCCCCATTTTTTCTTCCCCTTTTTTCCCTTCCCTTCTCCTCCCTTTTTTCTCACCCCTTTTCCTCCCTTCCCCCCCTTTTATCATCTTCCCCCTTTTTTCTCCCATCTTTGTCCCCTTCTCTTCTTCCCACTTTTTCTTCCCCTTTTCTTCCCTCTTTTCTCCCCCTTCCCCCCGTTTTTCTCCCCCTTTTAGCTCCCTTTTTTTTCTCCCTTCTTTGATGTTCTCCCCATTTTTCCTCACCTTTTTCCTCCTCCCTTTTTGTTCCCCCTGCTTTCCTGCCCCCTTTCCTCTCCACCTTTTCTCCCCCTTTTTTCTCCCATTCCTGTCCTCCCTTCTCTTCCCCTTTGCTCTTCCCTCTTTTCTCATCTCCCCCTTTCCAGCCCCCCTTTCCCCCCACCTTTTCTCTGCCTTTCTTTTCTCCCCCTTTTCTCTTCCTCCCCCCCTCTTTTCCCCCTTCTTTCTTCCCTTTTTTTCTCCCTTTCTTCTTTCTCCCCCTTTTCTTCTCCCCCCTTTTCTCCCCCTTCCTCCCCCTTCTTCTTCTCCCCCTTTTTTCTCCTCAGTTGCTCTCCCCCTTTTCCCTCTCTCCCTTTTTCTCCATTCTTTTCTCCATTTTTTTCTACCTCTTTTTTCTCTCCCCCTTTGTTCTCTTGCTTTCTTATCTCCCCCTTTTTCCTCCCCTTTCGTCTTCCCCTCTTTTCTTCCCTCTTTTCTTTTCTCCCCCTTTCCCACCATTTTCCTCCCCTTTGTCTCTTTTTTCTTCTGCCTTCGCTTATTTTCTCCCTTTTTTCTCCCCCCTTTTTTTTTCTCCCCCCTTTTTCTCTCCCCGCTTTTCTCACCCTTTCTTCTCCGCCTTTTCCTCTCCCCCTCCTCCCTCCCTCCCTCCCTCCCTTTTTTCTCCACCTTTTATCTCCCTTCTTTTTCTCCCCTCCTTTCTTTTCTCTCCATTTTTCCCCACCTTTTTTCTCCCCCCTTTTCTCCCCTGCTTTTGGTCCCCCTCTTCTTTGCTCCCCCTTTTTCTCTCACCCTTTCCTCCTCCTTTCTCTCTCCCCCTCTTTTTCTCCTGCTTTCTTTTCTCCCCCTTCTTTCTTCCCCCTTTTCCCTCCCCTTTCCCTCCCATTTCTCTCCCCCTTTTTCTCTCCCCCTTTTCCTTCCCCTTTTTTCTTCCCTCTTTTCTTAGCTCCTCCTTTCCACCCCCTTTTTCTCCCCGTCTTTGCTCTGCTTTCCTTTTCTACCCCTTTGATTTCTCCCATTTCTCGCCCCCTTTTTTCTATTCCTTTCCCTTCTTTCCTTCCCCTTTTCCTTCCCCCTTCTTTCTCCCCCTTTCTTCTCCCTTTGCCCTTTCCCCTCCGCTTCTTGCCCCCTTGCCCCTCCTCCTTTTTCCTCTCCCCTCTCCTCTTCCCTTTTCTCTCCCTCTTTTTCCTCCTCACGCTTGCTCCCCCTTTTTTCTCTCCCCTCTTTTCCTACCCTTTTTCCTTCCCCCTTTTTTTCTCTCCCCCCTTTTTGCTCTGCCTCTCTCCCCGCTTTTCTCCCCTTTTAGCTTCCCCTCTTTTCTTCCCTCTTTTCTTAGCTCCCCTCTCCCACCCCTTTTTTCTCCTCATTTTTCTCTCTGCCTTTCTTTTCTCTCCCTTTTATTTCTTCTCCCTCCCCGCCTTTTTGCTATTTCCCCCTCCTTTCTCCCCATTTTTCTTCCCCCTTTTTTCTCCTCCTTTCTTCTCCCTTTGCTTTTTCTCCCCATTTCTCTTCACTCTTTTCTCCCCCTTTTTTCCTGACACCTCTTTTCTCACCCTTTCTTACCTCCCCCTTCTTCTCCCGCCTTCTTCTCTCTCCATTTTTTCCCTCGCTTGCTTATCTCCCTCCTTTTTTCTCCCCTTTCTTCCTCCTCTCTTTGTTCCCCTTTCTCTCCCATTTCCACCCTCCTTTTTTAGTCCCCCTTTGCTTCTCTCTTGCTTATTTCCCCTTCCCCTCCTTTTCTTCTCCCTTTTCTCACTCTTTTTCTCCCCCTCTCTTCTTCCTCCCTTTTCTCCCTCTCCCTTTCCTCCCCTTTTCTAGCACCCCTTCATTTGGCCGCTTTTTTCACCCTTTTGCTCCCCTTTCTTTCCCCCCCCCCTTTTTTCTCCCTCTTCCTTTTTTCTCCCTCTTCCTTTTCTCCCTCCTCTTTCTCCTCTTCTCTTAGCTCCATCTTCTTTGCTCCCTTTGCTTCTTCTCCCTTTTCTCCCCCTTTTTTGCCCTCACTTTTCTCTCCCCCCTTCCTTTCTACACCTTTTTTCTCCCCGCTTTTTTCCTCTTCACTTTCTTGCCCTACCCCTTCCTTTTCTTTCCCTTTCTTTTCTCTCCATTTCTTTTTACGCCATTTCTTTTCTTTCTCTTGGTTTTCTCTCCATGTCTTTTCTTTCTTTCTTTTCTCCTCCCTTTATTTGCTCTCCATTTCTTCTCCTTCTCCTTCCCTTTCCCTTTCTCTTCCTCCTTCTCTTTCTTTCTCTCTTCTTCTCCTTCTCCTTTGCTTTTGCCTTCGCCTTCTCCTTCTCTTTCGCCTTCTCTTTCGCCTTCTCTTTGTCTCCCTCTTTCTCCTTCTCTCTCTCCTTCTTCTTTTCCTTCTCTGTCTCCTCCTCCGTCTCCTTCTCTTTCTCACAGCTCTCGCCGCCGGCAAGCAGCAAGCGGGAATGGCAGCAGCTCCCAGGAGGCTTATGGAGGGGCCCCGCGAAGCAGCCCGGCAGCTCTCCGGGGAGCACCTGGAGGACGGTGCGGGTGCAGAGGCAGCCGAGAGTGGTGCCGCCTCCATGGCAGCTGGCTTTTCCAGGGCCCCCTTCTCCATGCCCAGCTGTTGCTGACCATCCGCAACACTGGGCGCCCGGCTGGTGCCCCTCTGGCGCCTTCTGCAGCCTCGCCAGCGGCCCGGGAAGGACAGGGCTGCCTCCGAGAGGCTCCTGCGCAGCGTGCCGAGCTCCTTGCTCTGAGCAGGCAGTGGAGGAGCAGAGACGCACGAGGCATTTCTGTGCCTCCCGCTGGGGCTTCTGCCTCTGGGCTGCTGCGTCTCAGCGGTTGGGGGGCCGCAGGCAGCTTCAGCCTCTGGGCTGTGGAGGGCAGAGGCGTCCTCCAGAGCAGCACCTGGGTGTGCTGTGGGGAGAAAGAGGCTGTCAGCTCCTTTTTCCTGGGCCTCTGAAGGGCCAAAAGGGCACTTTCCCGGTGGGAGCACGCAGCCCCACACATGGCACATGGCACATGGCAAGGGGCAACCTTAGCAGCTATGGAGGTGAGGAGCAGTTCAGGAGGAGAGCCAAGTGCCCACGGGGGCACTATCCTGCCCGGGGAGTGCAGCTGCAGTCCCTAGTGAGCAGCGCTGTGAAGAGCAGAGGGCTACAGAGGTTCAGCACGTGCGATGCCTTTTGTGCAGTGAGTCTTGTCATTGTGAACTTCTGGGAAGTGTGGCAGGAGGCAAGCACTGCCAGAAGGTCTCGAGCCCTCTGCCCCCCTCGGCATGGCCACAGGCGCCTTGCGATCTCCAGCTGCACAACTGGCACCAGCAGCCCTGCTCGGTGCCAATGCTCAGTGCATCGTCCTACCTGCGGAGCTGCCCGTGTGCTTGGGTGCCTCCGGAGCTGCTTCAGGCACGCAGAGAGCTGTGAGCAGCTGCAGCGAAGAGCCGAGGTCGTCACACTCCTGTGGAGGAGATGCTGGGCTGCAGGAATGGCCCCATGCAGCAGCGACCGACCGGTGTCTGCAGGGCTTCGGGCCCTGCCACGTGCCCTCCCGAAGCTCCGACGCCTCCCGCCAGCACCCAGCCAGGGCCGGGGCAGAGGCAGCCCCTACTCACCTCCGCCGCAGTCAAGGCCTCCACGCTGCGGGCAGTCGGCGACCCCGACTAGGCAAGAGAGCAGAGAAGCCACGTGAGCAGCTGGTGGCGGGGGCCCTTCCCCAAAGCCCCGTGGCGCTCGGGGCGCAGCGGAAACCCCCGGGACACTTACGGGAGCGTCGAAGCCGACGGACTTGATGAGGAGCCGAAGGCAGGGCAGGCGGCTGAGCCGGGTCTCCTGGGCTCCTGGGCTTTGCCTGGGCACAGCGCAGGGACGAAGGCAGAGCTCGGTCACAGGCAGCCCCCTCTGCTCGCTGCCCCGACACCAGCCCCGCACCCCCACGCCACCCTGGCACAGCAGAGCTTCGTGCGGCGCTGGCTGGCAGCACCGCTCTGCAGCGCCCCCGGCCCCGCTGCCTCCGGGCCTCTTGCGTCGGGAGAGGGGCAGCGGCAGCTCGGGCTCCCCATCCACGCAAGCCAGGAGCTGTGGGGCCAGCTCCAGGGCACTGCTGTTCGTTTGCCGTGCCAAGGCGAAGCAGCTGCTGCCGCTCGGCCCCAGAGCTGCCCCGCGCAGGCGGCGTCCCTTTCCCCCACCTCCCGTGCTGCTGTGCTGCGGGCAGCTGCCCCGGCAGCTCTGCACCGCCTGCAGCCTTGACGCCGCCGCAGGCAGGCTGAGTTCCCCGGCAGGGCTCACCTGAGCATGGTGTTCAGCCACCGCTCCTTCACCTCCTGCGACCTGCAGCGAGAAGGACAAACAGCCTCAGAGCCCGCTCCTGCTGCTGCTGCTGCTGCTGCTGCTGCTGCTGCTGCTGGGGAGTGGCACAGGGCCCCAGACACAGCTGGCCTGCTTGGCACCGCTCCACACCGCCATACAGCAGAGCCCCCGCTCGGTGTCCCCCCACCGTGTCGCTGGGCTGAGCAGAGCTGCAGGGTCGTGGCGGCAGTGGCGGGTGGCTTGTGCACGCCTGGAGGTGCCCGTGGGTGCGTCTGAAAGCGCAGCGGGGCCTCTGCTTTCTCTGCCGCAGCCGGGGCTGAGCCCCAGCAAGCCCGGAGAGGACTGAAGGCGAGCACGGTGCCCTGCACCCCCCCAGCCCTGCACGCGCCCCCAAGACTCACCGGAAGGTGACCACGCAGACCTTGGTGGTCCAGACCAGGACGAGGGAACTGGCGCATTTGAGGCCAAAAACGTCCTCCTCATCTTCGCAGCCGCACGCCGCCTCGTCCTTCTCGCACAGCACCCAGAGGTCGCTGAGAGGCACCCGGTGCTTGAGCAGGAAGGTGGAACCACATCTGCCAGGAGGAAGAGCAGGGACCGCCTTGGAGGCTGTGTGCTGGGGGCAGCCGCAGCAGGCCTCCCGGGGAGAGCCGTGTGCTGGGGGCAGAGGCTCGGGGCAGCCAGCGCGGGGCTCGGGCGGCAGAAAGCAGCCTGCGTGCCAGCACGCACACAGGGCACTCTGGAGAAGTCGCTGCTGCAAAGCAGTGCTGGCGGGCGCTTGCTCAGGGGCTGCCGGTCAGGGTGGCAACACGCGGAGCCTGCCCCTTTCCGCTCACACCTCCCCGAATTAAAGGGCAAGGCTGTCCCTGCCCGCAGCGCAGGTGCACCCATGCAGGGGGCTGCAGGCCATGTGGAGCACAAGTGGTCGTGGGGAGCAAAGGGCATGGAGCCCTGGGCGAGGCAGTGAGGAGAGGAGGAAGGCCTCCTTGCGGGCGACTGGATGCTAGAGGCTGTGAGCAGCAGGATTTGGCGGCACTGCTGCTCCTTGTCGAGAGGTGCTGTTGAGGAAGGAAGCAATGGGAAGAGCAGCCCTGAGGAGGCACTTTCTGCTCCGGTGGGAGCAGATGCGGGGAGCAGCGGTGCCTGGGGGCAGGTGGCAGAGGCGGTGGCGGGGGGGAGGACGGCTCTGGTTGCTCTTCTTACCTGAATCTGGCGACGGCGATGGCGTCGGAGAAGAGCAGGAGGTGCCTGTCCCTCGTCCGCTGGTGCCGAGTCACCCGCACGCGCTCGCTGAGCAGGAGCCGGGGGCTCCTGCGCGACACAAAGGCACCAAGCGGCGCCGGGGGCCGGGAGGCTCCCCTGGGCACGAGCCCGAGGCCGGCGCGAGGAGCCGCGCGGCCAGGGTCCCCAGGCTGTGCCTGCGTGCCGGCAGCGGGGCCGGCAGCGCCCCGGGTGCCGCAGCAGCTGGCCTGTCCCATGGCGCCGTGTGCGCGCAGAGGGCTGCGGTGCGTGCGTGCCCCGCGGCGGGCAGCGCCAGGCGCCGGTCAGGCCTGCGCCAAGGCAAGAGCGGTGCGCCTGTGCCGAGCAGTGCCGCTGCGCTGGGCCGGGAGCCTGCGTCTCCCCGCTGCCCCGCACTGGCACAGCGCCGCACTGGGGCCGGGCGGGCGCTGGTGGCCGTGGCCACCCCGGTGCCACTGTGGCACATTGTGATGCGGCGGCCGGGTCGCGGGGCAGCGCCGGGGCGTGGGCCGGGGGCCGCGGGCGCAAAGGGGGGTCTCCCCGCTGCCCGGCACCTCCGCTGCCGCCACGGCATTGTCCCGTCTGCGGGGTGGGAGCGCGGCTGGTGGGGCCGGGCACCGCTGCTGGCTCCCGCCATGCCCCCTTTGCTCTGCGTCTCCGGGCTTGGTGTTGCAGGAGCTGCTGGCTTCAGCAGCTGGCTCTGTGTCAGTGAAAACCCCCAATGCACACGCCTCCCCGCACGGCTGCAACATGCCCTGTTGCTGCTGGGACAGGAGGCCTCAAGCTGTGGAGGGGGCAAGCAAGGGGGCCTGTGCCCGCTGGAGATCACATCAGGGCCCAGGCGCTGTCCCAACTTTCCCAGCTTTCACGCTTCCTCTGCACTCAGTCCCGGTAGTGGTGAGCCGGCGATGAGAGTGACCTCCCCTCCAGGTGCCAACATGTGGCCTCCCCATGTGAAGTGGGAATCTCGCCTCCAGCCACAGTCAGAGAAGAGTTTAGGGCAGGATTCAGCTGCCTAAGCTCCAGGACTGGCATCCATTTGTGATGCCTTTGGCAATTCCTGGTGGTGCCCTGGCATACCCAAATGCCTGTAGACACGGGCTTTTGGGCAGCTGAATCCCACCTCGACTCAGGTGCGTCCCAGGAGTCTGCAGAGAGACTCAAAGGCAGACTGCGCAGGAGATGAGGCAGGCTCACGAAAATGCTTGTATACAGATAGGGAAGTGGAGGTAGCCATGTGTGCGGTCTGCATGTGAGTGCCAGTCCCAATGGCTGTGAAAGCGGCAGCGATGGTCCTTCTCTCAGCCTTCACCGGTGCTCGGCTCTCGAGGGGATGCCAAAGTGCTTTTGCTGCAATTGCTCTCCTCTCAGCAAGTGGCTGAGATATGTGTGTGGTAGAGCAAGAGATTGCAGCTCGCTGGTGCACGAGGGTGTGCTGCTCCAGGAGGAAGAGTCCCACGGGACAAGGCTCGAGAGGGAAGAGGGCTCCGAGAAAGCTGCTTGATAGTCCAGCATCCCCTCTGCCAAGCTCCAGAACAGTCCATGCCATTGAGCCAGGAGCTGAGCAAAGGGCATGGGAACCCTGCCTGGACGAACAAGGAGGTGCTGGCAAAAGCCAGACAGAAGAAGCAAGTGTGCAGAAGGTGGAAGCAGGGAGAGGTGACCCGGGAGGAACACAGGGACATTGTTGGAGCAAGCAGCACTAGGGCTGGGAAGGCCAAAGCCTCCCTGCACTTGAATTCTTTCAGCGCTGCCCAGCGACAGGACGAGAGGCAACGGGCACAAACTGAAATTGCACAGGCAATTCCGTCTGAAGCTACGCAAAACTCTTTTGCGGTGAGGGTGCCTGAGCACTGGCACGGGTTGCTCAGAGGGCTTGTGGAGACGCCATCCTTGGGGATATTCAGAAGTTGTCTGCACACGGTCCTGGGCAGCCTGCTCTAGGTGAGCCTGCTTGAGCAGGGCGCTAGGAGCGCATGGTCTCTGACGGTGCCTTCCAGCCTCCACCGTTCTGCGATTCTCTGAACTCCCTTGTTCTTCTCTTTGCTCTTGCAAAGCCTAGAAAACCAGACGTGCCGTGCTGCTCAAAGGCAGGCTGCTGTGCTGGGCGAGCTGAGCCGGGCAATGCCAGAGCTCAGCTTTTCCCCTTTGCAGCTCAGCCATGCTTCCTCCCCAGGGCAGGTGCATTTGGTTGGCAAGAAGAGAGTGCATCGTGTGACTTAAAACAGCCGCAGGATGCAGACGCCAGGAGCTTCACTCAGGCGGCCCCAGCAGGAGGCTTAATTCCAGCATTGTCTGCCACGGCAATGCTTGGCTCTTCTGCTTTACTCATGCTGGTATGATTAGAGTGTCTTCCTGGCACTTAAACAGAAAACGGGATGTGCGAAGCATGGGGTGCAATAGTCGTCACGGAGTAGCCCAAGGAGCAGAGGGGCCTCGCCGACATCACTTGGCTCCTGTGCCCAAAGGCAGCTCCCGTCGATGCAGCTGTTGGTCAAAGGGCTTTTGGTCTTTGTGGCTAGGGAGCCAAAGGCAGCTTTGGCAAAGGCCCCCAGAGAATTCCCCTGTTGGCTACAGTGGTTCGGGGGCCTTAGCCTTGGAGGCCAGGAGGGCTGGGCTGGCCCCGTGCTTGTGGTCGGGCGCTCTGGTAGCTGGGTAAAGCAGTTTTCCGAGCTGAAGGCAGAATGTGGCGCACTAAAGCAAAGCCCTCTGCTTTCTGTGGGCTTCTAGTCTTTGGAGGCCCGCCAAGTGCGTGTCTGGAGGTCACCTGTGTAAAGGGACAGGTGGACTGACAGGGCAAGTCCTTAAGGAAAGAGATGGAGGGAGACAAAGGCTCTCTGGAGAGGAGGGAGGGGCTACATCTCCTGTGGGGTGCGTTTCCATTTAGGTCTTGTTCGATCGTGGTGCTTCTTGCACTTGCAAGAGCAAGCTGAGAGGGGCTGCAGCACAGTTTTAGGCAACTCCTTCCCCCTAGCCCTTGCTTGTGACCGATGCGTAGAGCTCCTCTGCGTTTGGTGCCCCTCTCTTGCTTTCCTTCGGCGTGCTGCAAGTGCCTGGAAAGAGGCTCCCAGAGGACCAAGGCCTCTTTTCTTAGCCAGAAGCTGCAAGTGGGAAGGTTCAGGCCCATGTGTGCTGAGTATTGGGAGGCCGGCTAAGCTTGCTGAGCATCGCTGTCCCGTCGGCCCTGGGCCACCCCCTTGGGCCCAAAGAGAGACTCCCTTCCTCTCTGGGCAAGTGCCTGGGCTCCTCCTCCCTGGGTTGTCTGGGCTGCTTAGAGGCCAGGAAACGGGCACGTCCTCTTCCTGGCACCCCCAGGCTGCTCACAGTCCCATACTGCAGTGAGTCAGCCCCTGCCAAAGAAATCCTTGTGTTTCTGCTTAGAGGCAGTTGGAGGCTTCTGTGGCCTCTGGGTCTTTCCTCTGCACCAACGGCATGGGCCGTCTCTTCCTGCCCATGCGTGCCAGCAGGACAAAATGCTTCTGGTTTCTGCAAGGGAGAGCTGAACGCCACGCGACGGAAGAGCTGCAGATGGCCGAGAACGGCCAATGCCTTTTGCAAGTGGCAGCGGGCCCCTCTCCTTCGGCTGCCTTGCGAGGAGAGTGCCCCTGCCGACAGGGGCCGACGGAGGGGGCACCTTCCCTAGCTGCAGCCTGCCAGCATGCGGCTTCTGCCACTCGCGCCTCCTGCCAGGCCAGGTGCTCTCCTGCCCCTTTCCTCGGTGTCCGGGCAACAGCCGCACCCGGGAAGCGGCAGCCCTGCCGTGCCCGTGGCCTCCTTCTCTCGCACGCCCCTTCTGGAGCAGCATCGCCTCTCGGCAGCTTCTCTCTGCCCCTCCCTGGGGACTGCTGCGCTCGGCGGTGGCCCTTGACTCCCTGCCACAGAGGCATTGCTTCCCCAAATCTCCCTTGCCCTCTCCCACAACAGCAGCAGCAGCAGCAGCAGCAGCAGCAGCAGCAGCAGCAGCAGCAGCAGCAGCAGCAGTGCTACCGCTGCTCAGTGCCTTGCCCTGCTGCTAGGGCGGTGTGCACGCCAGGGCATGCAAACAGCCCCGCCGCACCTGCAGAACCATCCCAAAGTCAGTGGAGGACATTTGGCGCCCGAGTGTTGCAGGCAGAGACAAGGAGCCGTCAAATCGTCCTGCGGAAAAGGGCTTTATTGCAGTGAAGTTACACGGGCGTAAATCCAAAGTCCCCCTGCTCCTGGTCCGAGGCTCCCCGGGGCCCTCAACGGGGAGGTCAGTGCTAACCACAGACAAGTTCCCACAGGTAGAAGCACACTGCCCATCCCGGCAGGCTTCCCGCTGTTACAAGGGGATGAGGATGCCGCCAAAGGCGGGGTTGGGGGGGGGAGGGGTTCCTTTCCTTTTTGTTCTTTCCTTTTTTTCCTTCCTTTTTACCTTCTCCTTTTTCCTTTCCTTTCCTTCATCCCTTTTGTCTTTCCTTCTGTCTTTCCGTTTTTCTCTTTCCTTTCCCTTTTCCCTGTCCTTTTTTCCCTTTCTTCTTTTGCCCCTTTCTTTTCTTCCCCCGCTTTTCTTCCCCTTCCTTTGCTTCCCCTCCTTCTCTTCCCCTCCTTTTTCTCCCTGCTTCCTTATCTCCCCCTTGCTAATCTCCCCCCTTATCCGCCTTGCTCATCTCCCCGTTTCTTTTCTCACCAGTTCTTCTCCCCATTTTTTCTTCCCCTTTTTTCCCTTCCCTTCTCCTCCCTTTTTTCTCACCCCTTTTCCTCCCTTCCCCCCCTTTTATCATCTTCCCCCTTTTTTCTCCCATCTTTGTCCCCTTCTCTTCTTCCCACTTTTTCTTCCCCTTTTCTTCCCTCTTTTCTCCCCCTTCCCCCCGTTTTTCTCCCCCTTTTAGCTCCCTTTTTTTTCTCCCTTCTTTGATGTTCTCCCCATTTTTCCTCACCTTTTTCCTCCTCCCTTTTTGTTCCCCCTGCTTTCCTGCCCCCTTTCCTCTCCACCTTTTCTCCCCCTTTTTTCTCCCATTCCTGTCCTCCCTTCTCTTCCCCTTTGCTCTTCCCTCTTTTCTCATCTCCCCCTTTCCAGCCCCCCTTTCCCCCCACCTTTTCTCTGCCTTTCTTTTCTCCCCCTTTTCTCTTCCTCCCCCCCTCTTTTCCCCCTTCTTTCTTCCCTTTTTTTCTCCCTTTCTTCTTTCTCCCCCTTTTCTTCTCCCCCCTTTTCTCCCCCTTCCTCCCCCTTCTTCTTCTCCCCCTTTTTTCTCCTCAGTTGCTCTCCCCCTTTTCCCTCTCTCCCTTTTTCTCCATTCTTTTCTCCATTTTTTTCTACCTCTTTTTTCTCTCCCCCTTTGTTCTCTTGCTTTCTTATCTCCCCCTTTTTCCTCCCCTTTCGTCTTCCCCTCTTTTCTTCCCTCTTTTCTTTTCTCCCCCTTTCCCACCATTTTCCTCCCCTTTGTCTCTTTTTTCTTCTGCCTTCGCTTATTTTCTCCCTTTTTTCTCCCCCCTTTTTTTTTCTCCCCCCTTTTTCTCTCCCCGCTTTTCTCACCCTTTCTTCTCCGCCTTTTCCTCTCCCCCTCCTCCCTCCCTCCCTCCCTCCCTTTTTTCTCCACCTTTTATCTCCCTTCTTTTTCTCCCCTCCTTTCTTTTCTCTCCATTTTTCCCCACCTTTTTTCTCCCCCCTTTTCTCCCCTGCTTTTGGTCCCCCTCTTCTTTGCTCCCCCTTTTTCTCTCACCCTTTCCTCCTCCTTTCTCTCTCCCCCTCTTTTTCTCCTGCTTTCTTTTCTCCCCCTTCTTTCTTCCCCCTTTTCCCTCCCCTTTCCCTCCCATTTCTCTCCCCCTTTTTCTCTCCCCCTTTTCCTTCCCCTTTTTTCTTCCCTCTTTTCTTAGCTCCTCCTTTCCACCCCCTTTTTCTCCCCGTCTTTGCTCTGCTTTCCTTTTCTACCCCTTTGATTTCTCCCATTTCTCGCCCCCTTTTTTCTATTCCTTTCCCTTCTTTCCTTCCCCTTTTCCTTCCCCCTTCTTTCTCCCCCTTTCTTCTCCCTTTGCCCTTTCCCCTCCGCTTCTTGCCCCCTTGCCCCTCCTCCTTTTTCCTCTCCCCTCTCCTCTTCCCTTTTCTCTCCCTCTTTTTCCTCCTCACGCTTGCTCCCCCTTTTTTCTCTCCCCTCTTTTCCTACCCTTTTTCCTTCCCCCTTTTTTTCTCTCCCCCCTTTTTGCTCTGCCTCTCTCCCCGCTTTTCTCCCCTTTTAGCTTCCCCTCTTTTCTTCCCTCTTTTCTTAGCTCCCCTCTCCCACCCCTTTTTTCTCCTCATTTTTCTCTCTGCCTTTCTTTTCTCTCCCTTTTATTTCTTCTCCCTCCCCGCCTTTTTGCTATTTCCCCCTCCTTTCTCCCCATTTTTCTTCCCCCTTTTTTCTCCTCCTTTCTTCTCCCTTTGCTTTTTCTCCCCATTTCTCTTCACTCTTTTCTCCCCCTTTTTTCCTGACACCTCTTTTCTCACCCTTTCTTACCTCCCCCTTCTTCTCCCGCCTTCTTCTCTCTCCATTTTTTCCCTCGCTTGCTTATCTCCCTCCTTTTTTCTCCCCTTTCTTCCTCCTCTCTTTGTTCCCCTTTCTCTCCCATTTCCACCCTCCTTTTTTAGTCCCCCTTTGCTTCTCTCTTGCTTATTTCCCCTTCCCCTCCTTTTCTTCTCCCTTTTCTCACTCTTTTTCTCCCCCTCTCTTCTTCCTCCCTTTTCTCCCTCTCCCTTTCCTCCCCTTTTCTAGCACCCCTTCATTTGGCCGCTTTTTTCACCCTTTTGCTCCCCTTTCTTTCCCCCCCCCCTTTTTTCTCCCTCTTCCTTTTTTCTCCCTCTTCCTTTTCTCCCTCCTCTTTCTCCTCTTCTCTTAGCTCCATCTTCTTTGCTCCCTTTGCTTCTTCTCCCTTTTCTCCCCCTTTTTTGCCCTCACTTTTCTCTCCCCCCTTCCTTTCTACACCTTTTTTCTCCCCGCTTTTTTCCTCTTCACTTTCTTGCCCTACCCCTTCCTTTTCTTTCCCTTTCTTTTCTCTCCATTTCTTTTTACGCCATTTCTTTTCTTTCTCTTGGTTTTCTCTCCATGTCTTTTCTTTCTTTCTTTTCTCCTCCCTTTATTTGCTCTCCATTTCTTCTCCTTCTCCTTCCCTTTCCCTTTCTCTTCCTCCTTCTCTTTCTTTCTCTCTTCTTCTCCTTCTCCTTTGCTTTTGCCTTCGCCTTCTCCTTCTCTTTCGCCTTCTCTTTCGCCTTCTCTTTGTCTCCCTCTTTCTCCTTCTCTCTCTCCTTCTTCTTTTCCTTCTCTGTCTCCTCCTCCGTCTCCTTCTCTTTCTCGCAGCTCTCGCCGCCGGCAAGCAGCAAGCGGGAATGGCAGCAGCTCCCAGGAGGCTTATGGAGGGGCCCCGCGAAGCAGCCCGGCAGCTCTCCGGGGAGCACCTGGAGGACGGTGCGGGTGCAGAGGCAGCCGAGAGTGGTGCCGCCTCCATGGCAGCTGGCTTTTCCAGGGCCCCCTTCTCCATGCCCAGCTGTTGCTGACCATCCGCAACACTGGGCGCCCGGCTGGTGCCCCTCTGGCGCCTTCTGCAGCCTCGCCAGCGGCCCGGGAAGGACAGGGCTGCCTCCGAGAGGCTCCTGCGCAGCGTGCCGAGCTCCTTGCTCTGAGCAGGCAGTGGAGGAGCAGAGACGCACGAGGCATTTCTGTGCCTCCCGCTGGGGCTTCTGCCTCTGGGCTGCTGCGTCTCAGCGGTTGGGGGGCCGCAGGCAGCTTCAGCCTCTGGGCTGTGGAGGGCAGAGGCGTCCTCCAGAGCAGCACCTGGGTGTGCTGTGGGGAGAAAGAGGCTGTCAGCTCCTTTTTCCTGGGCCTCTGAAGGGCCAAAAGGGCACTTTCCCGGTGGGAGCACGCAGCCCCACACATGGCACATGGCACATGGCAAGGGGCAACCTTAGCAGCTATGGAGGTGAGGAGCAGTTCAGGAGGAGAGCCAAGTGCCCACGGGGGCACTATCCTGCCCGGGGAGTGCAGCTGCAGTCCCTAGTGAGCAGCGCTGTGAAGAGCAGAGGGCTACAGAGGTTCAGCACGTGCGATGCCTTTTGTGCAGTGAGTCTTGTCATTGTGAACTTCTGGGAAGTGTGGCAGGAGGCAAGCACTGCCAGAAGGTCTCGAGCCCTCTGCCCCCCTCGGCATGGCCACAGGCGCCTTGCGATCTCCAGCTGCACAACTGGCACCAGCAGCCCTGCTCGGTGCCAATGCTCAGTGCATCGTCCTACCTGCGGAGCTGCCCGTGTGCTCGGGTGCCTCCGGAGCTGCTTCAGGCACGCAGAGAGCTGTGAGCAGCTGCAGCGAAGAGCCGAGGTCGTCACACTCCTGTGGAGGAGATGCTGGGCTGCAGGAATGGCCCCATGCAGCAGCGACCGACCGGTGTCTGCAGGGCTTCGGGCCCTGCCACGTGCCCTCCCGAAGCTCCGACGCCTCCCGCCAGCACCCAGCCAGGGCCGGGGCAGAGGCAGCCCCTACTCACCTCCGCCGCAGTCAAGGCCTCCACGCTGCGGGCAGTCGGCGACCCCGACTAGGCAAGAGAGCAGAGAAGCCACGTGAGCAGCTGGTGGCGGGGGCCCTTCCCCAAAGCCCCGTGGCGCTCGGGGCGCAGCGGAAACCCCCGGGACACTTACGGGAGCGTCGAAGCCGACGGACTTGATGAGGAGCCGAAGGCAGGGCAGGCGGCTGAGCCGGGTCTCCTGGGCTCCTGGGCTTTGCCTGGGCACAGCGCAGGGACGAAGGCAGAGCTCGGTCACAGGCAGCCCCCTCTGCTCGCTGCCCCGACACCAGCCCCGCACCCCCACGCCACCCTGGCACAGCAGAGCTTCGTGCGGCGCTGGCTGGCAGCACCGCTCTGCAGCGCCCCCGGCCCCGCTGCCTCCGGGCCTCTTGCGTCGGGAGAGGGGCAGCGGCAGCTCGGGCTCCCCATCCACGCAAGCCAGGAGCTGTGGGGCCAGCTCCAGGGCGCTGCTGTTCGTTTGCCGTGCCAAGGCGAAGCAGCTGCTGCCGCTCGGCCCCAGAGCTGCCCCGCGCAGGCGGCGTCCCTTTCCCCCACCTCCCGTGCTGCTGTGCTGCGGGCAGCTGCCCCGGCAGCTCTGCACCGCCTGCAGCCTTGACGCCGCCGCAGGCAGGCTGAGTTCCCCGGCAGGGCTCACCTGAGCATGGTGTTCAGCCACCGCTCCTTCACCTCCTGCGACCTGCAGCGAGAAGGACAAACAGCCTCAGAGCCCGCTCCTGCTGCTGCTGCTGCTGCTGCTGCTGCTGCTGCTGCTGGGGAGTGGCACAGGGCCCCAGACACAGCTGGCCTGCTTGGCACCGCTCCACACCGCCATGCAGCAGAGCCCCCGCTCGGTGTCCCCCCACCGTGTCGCTGGGCTGAGCAGAGCTGCAGGGTCGTGGCGGCAGTGGCGGGTGGCTTGTGCACGCCTGGAGGTGCCCGTGGGTGCGTCTGAAAGCGCAGCGGGGCCTCTGCTTTCTCTGCCGCAGCCGGGGCTGAGCCCCAGCAAGCCCGGAGAGGACTGAAGGCGAGCACGGTGCCCTGCACCCCCCCAGCCCTGCACGCGCCCCCAAGACTCACCGGAAGGTGACCACGCAGACCTTGGTGGTCCAGACCAGGACGAGGGAACTGGCGCATTTGAGGCCAAAAACGTCCTCCTCATCTTCGCAGCCGCACGCCGCCTCGTCCTTCTCGCACAGCACCCAGAGGTCGCTGAGAGGCACCCGGTGCTTGAGCAGGAAGGTGGAACCACATCTGCCAGGAGGAAGAGCAGGGACCGCCTTGGAGGCTGTGTGCTGGGGGCAGCCGCAGCAGGCCTCCCGGGGAGAGCCGTGTGCTGGGGGCAGAGGCTCGGGGCAGCCAGCGCGGGGCTCGGGCGGCAGAAAGCAGCCTGCGTGCCAGCACGCACACAGGGCACTCTGGAGAAGTCGCTGCTGCAAAGCAGTGCTGGCGGGCGCTTGCTCAGGGGCTGCCGGTCAGGGTGGCAACACGCGGAGCCTGCCCCTTTCCGCTCACACCTCCCCGAATTAAAGGGCAAGGCTGTCCCTGCCCGCAGCGCAGGTGCACCCATGCAGGGGGCTGCAGGCCATGTGGAGCACAAGTGGTCGTGGGGAGCAAAGGGCATGGAGCCCTGGGCGAGGCAGTGAGGAGAGGAGGAAGGCCTCCTTGCGGGCGACTGGATGCTAGAGGCTGTGAGCAGCAGGATTTGGCAGCATTGCTGCTCCTTGTCGAGAGGTGCTGTTGAGGAAGGAAGCAATGGGAAGAGCAGCCCCGAGGAGGCACTTTCTGCTCCGGTGGGAGCAGATGCGGGGAGCAGCGGTGCCTGGGGGCAGGTGGCAGAGGTGGTGGCGGGGGGGAGGACAGCTCTGGTTGCTCTTCTTACCTGAATCTGGCGACGGCGATGGCGTCGGAGAAGAGCAGGAGGTGCCTGTCCCTCGTCCGCTGGTGCCGAGTCACCCGCACGCGCTCGCTGAGCAGGAGCCGGGGGCTCCTGCGCGACACAAAGGCACCAAGCGGCGCCGGGGGCCGGGAGGCTCCCCTGGGCACGAGCCCGAGGCCGGCGCGAGGAGCCGCGCGGCCAGGGTCCCCAGGCTGTGCCTGCGTGCCGGCAGCGGGGCCGGCAGCGCCCCGGGTGCCGCAGCAGCTGGCCTGTCCCATGGCGCCGTGTGCGCGCAGAGGGCTGCGGTGCGTGCGTGCCCCGCGGCGGGCAGCGCCAGGCGCCGGTCAGGCCTGCGCCAAGGCAAGAGCGGTGCGCCTGTGCCGAGTAGTGCCGCTGCGCTGGGCCGGGAGCCTGCGTCTCCCCGCTGCCGCGCACTGGCACAGCGCCGCACTGGGGCCGGGCGGGCGCTGGTGGCCGTGGCCACCCGGGTGCCACTGTGGCACATTGTGATGCGGCGGCCGGGTCGCGGGGCAGCGCCGGGGCGTGGGCCGGGGGCCGCGGGCGCAAAGGGGGGTCTCCCCGCTGCCCGGCACCTCCGCTGCCGCCACGGCATTGTCCCGTCTGCGGGGTGGGAGCGCGGCTGGTGGGGCCGGGCACCGCTGCTGGCTCCTGCCATGCCCCCTTTGCTCTGCGTCTCCGGGCTTGGTGTTGCAGGAGCTGCCGGCTTCAGCAGCTGGCTCTGTGTCAGTGAAAACCCCCAATGCACACGCCTCCCCGCACGGCTGCAACATGCCCTGTTGCTGCTGGGACAGGAGGCCTCAAGCTGTGGAGGGGGCAAGCAAGGGGGCCTGTGCCCGCTGGAGATCACATCAGGGCCCAGGCGCTGTCCCAACTTTCCCAGCTTTCACGCTTCCTCTGCACTCAGTCCCGGTAGTGGTGAGCCGGCGATGAGAGTGACCTCCCCTCCAGGTGCCAACATGTGGCCTCCCCATGTGAAGTGGGAATCTCGGCTCCAGCCACAGTCAGAGAAGAGTTTAGGGCAGGATTCAGCTGCCTAAGCTCCAGGACTGGCATCCATTTGTGATGCCTTTGGCAATTCCTGGTGGTGCCCTGGCATACCCAAATGCCTGTAGACACGGGCTTTTGGGCAGCTGAATCCCACCTCGACTCAGGTGCGTCCCAGGAGTCTGCAGAGAGACTCAAAGGCAGACTGCGCAGGAGATGAGGCAGGCTCACGAAAATGCTTGTATACAGATAGGGAAGTGGAGGTAGCCATGTGTGCGGTCTGCATGTGAGTGCCAGTCCCAATGGCTGTGAAAGCGGCAGCGATGGTCCTTCTCTCAGCCTTCACCGGTGCTCGGCTCTCGAGGGGATGCCAAAGTGCTTTTGCTGCAATTGCTCTCCTCTCAGCAAGTGGCTGAGATATGTGTGTGGTAGAGCAAGAGATTGCAGCTCGCTGGTGCACGAGGGTGTGCTGCTCCAGGAGGAAGAGTCCCACGGGACAAGGCTCGAGAGGGAAGAGGGCTCCGAGAAAGCTGCTTGATAGTCCAGCATCCCCTCTGCCAAGCTCCAGAACAGTCCATGCCATTGAGCCAGGAGCTGAGCAAAGGGCATGGGAACCCTGCCTGGACGAACAAGGAGGTGCTGGCAAAAGCCAGACAGAAGAAGCAAGTGTGCAGAAGGTGGAAGCAGGGAGAGGTGACCCGGGAGGAACACAGGGACATTGTTGGAGCAAGCAGCACTAGGGCTGGGAAGGCCAAAGCCTCCCTGCACTTGAATTCTTTCAGCGCTGCCCAGCGACAGGACGAGAGGCAACGGGCACAAACTGAAATTGCACAGGCAATTCCGTCTGAAGCTACGCAAAACTCTTTTGCGGTGAGGGTGCCTGAGCACTGGCACGGGTTGCTCAGAGGGCTTGTGGAGACGCCATCCTTGGGGATATTCAGAAGTTGTCTGCACACGGTCCTGGGCAGCCTGCTCTAGGTGAGCCTGCTTGAGCAGGGCGCTAGGAGCGCATGGTCTCTGACGGTGCCTTCCAGCCTCCACCGTTCTGCGATTCTCTGAACTCCCTTGTTCTTCTCTTTGCTCTTGCAAAGCCTAGAAAACCAGACGTGCCGTGCTGCTCAAAGGCAGGCTGCTGTGCTGGGCGAGCTGAGCCGGGCAATGCCAGAGCTCAGCTTTTCCCCTTTGCAGCTCAGCCATGCTTCCTCCCCAGGGCAGGTGCATTTGGTTGGCAAGAAGAGAGTGCATCGTGTGACTTAAAACAGCCGCAGGATGCAGACGCCAGGAGCTTCACTCAGGCGGCCCCAGCAGGAGGCTTAATTCCAGCATTGTCTGCCACGGCAATGCTTGCCTCTTCTGCTTTACTTATGCTGGTATGATTAGAGTGTCTTCCTGGCACTTAAACAGAAAACGGGATGTGCGAAGCATGGGGTGCAATAGTCGTCACGGAGTAGCCCAAGGAGCAGAGGGGCCTCGCCGACATCACTTGGCTCCTGTGCCCAAAGGCAGCTCCCGTCGATGCAGCTGTTGGTCAAAGGGCTTTTGGTCTTTGTGGCTAGGGAGCCAAAGGCAGCTTTGGCAAAGGCCCCCAGAGAATTCCCCTGTTGGCTACAGTGGTTCGGGGGCCTTAGCCTTGGAGGCCAGGAGGGCTGGGCTGGCCCCGTGCTTGTGGTCGGGCGCTCTGGTAGCTGGGTAAAGCAGTTTTCCGAGCTGAAGGCAGAATGTGGCGCACTAAAGCAAAGCCCTCTGCTTTCTGTGGGCTTCTAGTCTTTGGAGGCCCGCCAAGTGCGTGTCTGGAGGTCACCTGTGTAAAGGGACAGGTGGACTGACAGGGCAAGTCCTTAAGGAAAGAGATGGAGGGAGACAAAGGCTCTCTGGAGAGGAGGGAGGGGCTACATCTCCTGTGGGGTGCGTTTCCATTTAGGTCTTGTTCGATCGTGGTGCTTCTTGCACTTGCAAGAGCAAGCTGAGAGGGGCTGCAGCACAGTTTTAGGCAACTCCTTCCCCCTAGCCCTTGCTTGTGACCGATGCGTAGAGCTCCTCTGCGTTTGGTGCCCCTCTCTTGCTTTCCTTCGGCGTGCTGCAAGTGCCTGGAAAGAGGCTCCCAGAGGACCAAGGCCTCTTTTCTTAGCCAGAAGCTGCAAGTGGGAAGGTTCAGGCCCATGTGTGCTGAGTATTGGGAGGCCGGCTAAGCTTGCTGAGCATCGCTGTCCCGTCGGCCCTGGGCCACCCCCTTGGGCCCAAAGAGAGACTCCCTTCCTCTCTGGGCAAGTGCCTGGGCTCCTCCTCCCTGGGTTGTCTGGGCTGCTTAGAGGCCAGGAAACGGGCACGTCCTCTTCCTGGCACCCCCAGGCTGCTCACAGTCCCATACTGCAGTGAGTCAGCCCCTGCCAAAGAAATCCTTGTGTTTCTGCTTAGAGGCAGTTGGAGGCTTCTGTGGCCTCTGGGTCTTTCCTCTGCACCAACGGCATGGGCCGTCTCTTCCTGCCCATGCGTGCCAGCAGGACAAAATGCTTCTGGTTTCTGCAAGGGAGAGCTGAACGCCACGCGACGGAAGAGCTGCAGATGGCCGAGAACGGCCAATGCCTTTTGCAAGTGGCAGCGGGCCCCTCTCCTTCGGCTGCCTTGCGAGGAGAGTGCCCCTGCCGACAGGGGCCGACGGAGGGGGCACCTTCCCTAGCTGCAGCCTGCCAGCATGCGGCTTCTGCCACTCGCGCCTCCTGCCAGGCCAGGTGCTCTCCTGCCCCTTTCCTCGGTGTCCGGGCAACAGCCGCACCCGGGAAGCGGCAGCCCTGCCGTGCCCGTGGCCTCCTTCTCTCGCACGCCCCTTCTGGAGCAGCATCGCCTCTCGGCAGCTTCTCTCTGCCCCTCCCTGGGGACTGCTGCGCTCGGCGGTGGCCCTTGACTCCCTGCCACAGAGGCATTGCTTCCCCAAATCTCCCTTGCCCTCTCCCACAACAGCAGCAGCAGCAGCAGCAGCAGCAGCAGCAGCAGCAGCAGCAGCAGTGCTACCGCTGCTCAGTGCCTTGCCCTGCTGCTAGGGCGGTGTGCACGCCAGGGCATGCAAACAGCCCCGCCGCACCTGCAGAACCATCCCAAAGTCGGTGGAGGACATTTGGCGCCCGAGTGTTGCAGGCAGAGACAAGGAGCCGTCAAATCGTCCTGCGGAAAAGGGCTTTATTGCAGTGAAGTTACACGGGCGTAAATCCAAAGTCCCCCTGCTCCTGGTCCGAGGCTCCCCGGGGCCCTCAACGGGGAGGTCAGTGCTAACCACAGACAAGTTCCCACAGGTAGAAGCACACTGCCCATCCCGGCAGGCTTCCCGCTGTTACAAGGGGATGAGGATGCCGCCAAAGGCGGGGTTGGGGGGGGGAGGGGTTCCTTTCCTTTTTGTTCTTTCCTTTTTTTCCTTCCTTTTTACCTTCTCCTTTTTCCTTTCCTTTCCTTCGTCCCTTTTGTCTTTCCTTCTGTCTTTCCGTTTTTCTCTTTCCTTTCCCTTTTCCCTGTCCTTTTTTCCCTTTCTTCTTTGGCCCCTTTCTTTTCTTCCCCCACTTTTCTTCCCCTTCCTTTTCTTCCCCTTCCTTTGCTTCCCCTCCTTTTTCTCCCTGCTTCCTTATCTCCCCCTTGCTAATCTCCCCCCTTATCCGCCTTGCTCATCTCCCCGTTTCTTTTCTCCCCGCTTTTCTCACCAGTTCTTCTCCCCATTTTTTCTTCCCCTTTTTTCCCTTCCCTTCTCCTCCCTTTTTTTCTCACCCCTTTTCCTCCCTTCCCCCCCTTTTATCATCTTCCCCCTTTTTTCTCCCATCTTTGTCCCCCTTCTCCTCTTCCCACTTTTTCTTACCCTTTTCTTCCCTCTTTTCTCCCCCTTCCCCCCGTTTTTCTCCCCCTTTTAGCTCCCTTTTTTTTCTCCCTTCTTTGATGTTCTCCCCATTTTTCCTCACCTTTTTCTCCTCCCTTTTTGTTCCCCCTGCTTTCCTGCCCCCTTTCCTCTCCACCTTTTCTCCCCCTTTTTTCTCCCATTCCTGTCCTCCCTTCTCTTCCCCTTTGCTCTTCCCTCTTTTCTCATCTCCCCCTTTCCAGCCCCCCTTTCCCCCACCTTTTCTCTGCCTTTCTTTTCTCCCCCTTTTCTCTTCCTCCCCCCTCTTTTCCCCCTTCTTTCTTCCCTTTTTTCTCCCTTTCTTCTTTCTCCCCCTTTTCTTCTCCCCCCTTTTCTCCCCCTTCCTCCCCCTTTTTCTTCTCCCCCTTTTTTCTCCTCAGTTGCTCTCCCCCTTTTCCCTCTCTCCCTTTTTCTCCATTCTTTTCTCCATTTTTTTCTACCTCTTTTTTCTCTCCCCCTTTGTTCTCTTGCTTTCTTATCTCCCCCTTTTTCCTCCCCTTTCGTCTTCCCCTCTTTTCTTCCCTCTTTTCTTTTCTCCCCCTTTCCCACCATTTTCCTCCCCTTTGTCTCTTTTTTCTTCTGCCTTCGCTTATTTTCTCCCTTTTTTCTCCCCTCTTTTTTTTTCTCCCCCCTTTTTCTCTCCCCGCTTTTCTCACCCTTTCTTCTCCGCCTTTTCCTCTCCCCCTCCTCCCTCCCTCCCTCCCTCCCTTTTTTCTCCACCTTTTATCTCCCTTCTTTTTCTCCCCTCCTTTCTTTTCTCTCCATTTTTCCCCACCTTTTTTCTCCCCCCTTTTCTCCCCTGCTTTTGGTCCCCCTCTTCTTTGCTCCCCCTTTTTCTCTCACCCTTTCCTCCTCCTTTCTCTCTCCCCCTCTTTTTCTCCTGCTTTCTTTTCTCCCCCTTCTTTCTTCCCCCTTTTCCCTCCCCTTTCCCTCCCATTTCTCTCCCCCTTTTTCTCTCCCCCTTTTCCTTCCCCTTTTTTCTTCCCTCTTTTCTTAGCTCCTCCTTTCCACCCCCTTTTTCTCCCCGTCTTTGCTCTGCTTTCCTTTTCTACCCCTTTGATTTCTCCCATTTCTCGCCCCCTTTTTTCTATTCCTTTCCCTTCTTTCCTTCCCCTTTTCCTTCCCCCTTCTTTCTCCCCCTTTCTTCTCCCTTTGCCCTTTCCCCTCCGCTTCTTGCCCCCTTGCCCCTCCTCCTTTTTCCTCTCCCCTCTCCTCTTCCCTTTTCTCTCCCTCTTTTTCCTCCTCACGCTTGCTCCCCCTTTTTTCTCTCCCCTCTTTTCCTACCCTTTTTCCTTCCCCCTTTTTTTCTCTCCCCCCTTTTTGCTCTGCCTCTCTCCCCGCTTTTCTCCCCTTTTAGCTTCCCCTCTTTTCTTCCCTCTTTTCTTAGCTCCCCTCTCCCACCCCTTTTTTCTCCTCATTTTTCTCTCTGCCTTTCTTTTCTCTCCCTTTTATTTCTTCTCCCTCCCCGCCTTTTTGCTATTTCCCCCTCCTTTCTCCCCATTTTTCTTCCCCCTTTTTTCTCCTCCTTTCTTCTCCCTTTGCTTTTTCTCCCCATTTCTCTTCACTCTTTTCTCCCCCTTTTTTCCTGACACCTCTTTTCTCACCCTTTCTTACCTCCCCCTTCTTCTCCCGCCTTCTTCTCTCTCCATTTTTTCCCTCGCTTGCTTATCTCCCTCCTTTTTTCTCCCCTTTCTTCCTCCTCTCTTTGTTCCCCTTTCTCTCCCATTTCCACCCTCCTTTTTTAGTCCCCCTTTGCTTCTCTCTTGCTTATTTCCCCTTCCCCTCCTTTTCTTCTCCCTTTTCTCACTCTTTTTCTCCCCCTCTCTTCTTCCTCCCTTTTCTCCCTCTCCCTTTCCTCCCCTTTTCTAGCACCCCTTCATTTGGCCGCTTTTTTCACCCTTTTGCTCCCCTTTCTTTCCCCCCCCCCTTTTTTCTCCCTCTTCCTTTTTTCTCCCTCTTCCTTTTCTCCCTCCTCTTTCTCCTCTTCTCTTAGCTCCATCTTCTTTGCTCCCTTTGCTTCTTCTCCCTTTTCTCCCCCTTTTTTGCCCTCACTTTTCTCTCCCCCCTTCCTTTCTACACCTTTTTTCTCCCCGCTTTTTTCCTCTTCACTTTCTTGCCCTACCCCTTCCTTTTCTTTCCCTTTCTTTTCTCTCCATTTCTTTTTACGCCATTTCTTTTCTTTCTCTTGGTTTTCTCTCCATGTCTTTTCTTTCTTTCTTTTCTCCTCCCTTTATTTGCTCTCCATTTCTTCTCCTTCTCCTTCCCTTTCCCTTTCTCTTCCTCCTTCTCTTTCTTTCTCTCTTCTTCTCCTTCTCCTTTGCTTTTGCCTTCGCCTTCTCCTTCTCTTTCGCCTTCTCTTTCGCCTTCTCTTTGTCTCCCTCTTTCTCCTTCTCTCTCTCCTTCTTCTTTTCCTTCTCTGTCTCCTCCTCCGTCTCCTTCTCTTTCTCGCAGCTCTCGCCGCCGGCAAGCAGCAAGCGGGAATGGCAGCAGCTCCCAGGAGGCTTATGGAGGGGCCCCGCGAAGCAGCCCGGCAGCTCTCCGGGGAGCACCTGGAGGACGGTGCGGGTGCAGAGGCAGCCGAGAGTGGTGCCGCCTCCATGGCAGCTGGCTTTTCCAGGGCCCCCTTCTCCATGCCCAGCTGTTGCTGACCATCCGCAACACTGGGCGCCCGGCTGGTGCCCCTCTGGCGCCTTCTGCAGCCTCGCCAGCGGCCCGGGAAGGACAGGGCTGCCTCCGAGAGGCTCCTGCGCAGCGTGCCGAGCTCCTTGCTCTGAGCAGGCAGTGGAGGAGCAGAGACGCACGAGGCATTTCTGTGCCTCCCGCTGGGGCTTCTGCCTCTGGGCTGCTGCGTCTCAGCGGTTGGGGGGCCGCAGGCAGCTTCAGCCTCTGGGCTGTGGAGGGCAGAGGCGTCCTCCAGAGCAGCACCTGGGTGTGCTGTGGGGAGAAAGAGGCTGTCAGCTCCTTTTTCCTGGGCCTCTGAAGGGCCAAAAGGGCACTTTCCCGGTGGGAGCACGCAGCCCCACACATGGCACATGGCACATGGCAAGGGGCAACCTTAGCAGCTATGGAGGTGAGGAGCAGTTCAGGAGGAGAGCCAAGTGCCCGCGGGGGCAGTATCCTGCCCGGGGAGTGCAGCTGCAGTCCCTAGTGAGCAGCGCTGTGAAGAGCAGAGGGCTACAGAGGTTCAGCACGTGCGATGCCTTTTGTGCAGTGAGTCTTGTCATTGTGAACTTCTGGGAAGTGTGGCAGGAGGCAAGCACTGCCAGAAGGTCTCGAGCCCTCTGCCCCCCTCGGCATGGCCACAGGCGCCTTGCGATCTCCAGCTGCACAACTGGCACCAGCAGCCCTGCTCGGTGCCAATGCTCAGTGCATCGTCCTACCTGCGGAGCTGCCCGTGTGCTCGGGTGCCTCCGGAGCTGCTTCAGGCACGCAGAGAGCTGTGAGCAGCTGCAGCGAAGAGCCGAGGTCGTCACACTCCTGTGGAGGAGATGCTGGGCTGCAGGAATGGCCCCATGCAGCAGCGACCGACCGGTGTCTGCAGGGCTTCGGGCCCTGCCACGTGCCCTCCCGAAGCTCCGACGCCTCCCGCCAGCACCCAGCCAGGGCCGGGGCAGAGGCAGCCCCTACTCACCTCCGCCGCAGTCAAGGCCTCCACGCTGCGGGCAGTCGGCGACCCCGACTAGGCAAGAGAGCAGAGAAGCCACGTGAGCAGCTGGTGGCGGGGGCCCTTCCCCAAAGCCCCGTGGCGCTCGGGGCGCAGCGGAAACCCCCGGGACACTTACGGGAGCGTCGAAGCCGACGGACTTGATGAGGAGCCGAAGGCAGGGCAGGCGGCTGAGCCGGGTCTCCTGGGCTCCTGGGCTTTGCCTGGGCACAGCGCAGGGACGAAGGCAGAGCTCGGTCACAGGCAGCCCCCTCTGCTCGCTGCCCCGACACCAGCCCCGCACCCCCACGCCACCCTGGCACAGCAGAGCTTCGTGCGGCGCTGGCTGGCAGCACCGCTCTGCAGCGCCCCCGGCCCCGCTGCCTCCGGGCCTCTTGCGTCGGGAGAGGGGCAGCGGCAGCTCGGGCTCCCCATCCACGCAAGCCAGGAGCTGTGGGGCCAGCTCCAGGGCGCTGCTGTTCGTTTGCCGTGCCAAGGCGAAGCAGCTGCTGCCGCTCGGCCCCAGAGCTGCCCCGCGCAGGCGGCGTCCCTTTCCCCCACCTCCCGTGCTGCTGTGCTGCGGGCAGCTGCCCCGGCAGCTCTGCACCGCCTGCAGCCTTGACGCCGCCGCAGGCAGGCTGAGTTCCCCGGCAGGGCTCACCTGAGCATGGTGTTCAGCCACCGCTCCTTCACCTCCTGCGACCTGCAGCGAGAAGGACAAACAGCCTCAGAGCCCGCTCCTGCTGCTGCTGCTGCTGCTGCTGCTGCTGCTGCTGCTGGGGAGTGGCACAGGGCCCCAGACACAGCTGGCCTGCTTGGCACCGCTCCACACCGCCATACAGCAGAGCCCCCGCTCGGTGTCCCCCCACCGTGTCGCTGGGCTGAGCAGAGCTGCAGGGTCGTGGCGGCAGTGGCGGGTGGCTTGTGCACGCCTGGAGGTGCCCGTGGGTGCGTCTGAAAGCGCAGCGGGGCCTCTGCTTTCTCTGCCGCAGCCGGGGCTGAGCCCCAGCAAGCCCGGAGAGGACTGAAGGCGAGCACGGTGCCCTGCACCCCCCCAGCCCTGCACGCGCCCCCAAGACTCACCGGAAGGTGACCACGCAGACCTTGGTGGTCCAGACCAGGACGAGGGAACTGGCGCATTTGAGGCCAAAAACGTCCTCCTCATCTTCGCAGCCGCACGCCGCCTCGTCCTTCTCGCACAGCACCCAGAGGTCGCTGAGAGGCACCCGGTGCTTGAGCAGGAAGGTGGAACCACATCTGCCAGGAGGAAGAGCAGGGACCGCCTTGGAGGCTGTGTGCTGGGGGCAGCCGCAGCAGGCCTCCCGGGGAGAGCCGTGTGCTGGGGGCAGAGGCTCGGGGCAGCCAGCGCGGGGCTCGGGCGGCAGAAAGCAGCCTGCGTGCCAGCACGCACACAGGGCACTCTGGAGAAGTCGCTGCTGCAAAGCAGTGCTGGCGGGCGCTTGCTCAGGGGCTGCCGGTCAGGGTGGCAACACGCGGAGCCTGCCCCTTTCCGCTCACACCTCCCCGAATTAAAGGGCAAGGCTGTCCCTGCCCGCAGCGCAGGTGCACCCATGCAGGGGGCTGCAGGCCATGTGGAGCACAAGTGGTCGTGGGGAGCAAAGGGCATGGAGCCCTGGGCGAGGCAGTGAGGAGAGGAGGAAGGCCTCCTTGCGGGCGACTGGATGCTAGAGGCTGTGAGCAGCAGGATTTGGCGGCACTGCTGCTCCTTGTCGAGAGGTGCTGTTGAGGAAGGAAGCAATGGGAAGAGCAGCCCCGAGGAGGCACTTTCTGCTCCGGTGGGAGCAGATGCGGGGAGCAGCGGTGCCTGGGGGCAGGTGGCAGAGGTGGTGGCGGGGGGGAGGACAGCTCTGGTTGCTCTTCTTACCTGAATCTGGCGACGGCGATGGCGTCGGAGAAGAGCAGGAGGTGCCTGTCCCTCGTCCGCTGGTGCCGAGTCACCCGCACGCGCTCGCTGAGCAGGAGCCGGGGGCTCCTGCGCGACACAAAGGCACCAAGCGGCGCCGGGGGCCGGGAGGCTCCCCTGGGCACGAGCCCGAGGCCGGCGCGAGGAGCCGCGCGGCCAGGGTCCCCAGGCTGTGCCTGCGTGCCGGCAGCGGGGCCGGCAGCGCCCCGGGTGCCGCAGCAGCTGGCCTGTCCCATGGCGCCGTGTGCGCGCAGAGGGCTGCGGTGCGTGCGTGCCCCGCGGCGGGCAGCGCCAGGCGCCGGTCAGGCCTGCGCCAAGGCAAGAGCGGTGCACCTGTGCCGAGTAGTGCCGCTGCGCTGGGCCGGGAGCCTGCGTCTCCCCGCTGCCGCGCACTGGCACAGCGCCGCACTGGGGCCGGGCGGGCGCTGGTGGCCGTGGCCACCCGGGTGCCACTGTGGCACATTGTGATGCGGCGCCCGGGTCGCGGGGCAGCGCCGGGGCGTGGGCCGGGGGCCGCGGGCGCAAAGGGGGGTCTCCCCGCTGCCCGGCACCTCCGCTGCCGCCACGGCATTGTCCCGTCTGCGGGGTGGGAGCGCGGCTGGTGGGGCCGGGCACCGCTGCTGGCTCCTGCCATGCCCCCTTTGCTCTGCGTCTCCGGGCTTGGTGTTGCAGGAGCTGCCGGCTTCAGCAGCTGGCTCTGTGTCAGTGAAAACCCCCAATGCACACGCCTCCCCGCACGGCTGCAACATGCCCTGTTGCTGCTGGGACAGGAGGCCTCAAGCTGTGGAGGGGGCAAGCAAGGGGGCCTGTGCCCGCTGGAGATCACATCAGGGCCCAGGCGCTGTCCCAACTTTCCCAGCTTTCACGCTTCCTCTGCACTCAGTCCCGGTAGTGGTGAGCCGGCGATGAGAGTGACCTCCCCTCCAGGTGCCAACATGTGGCCTCCCCATGTGAAGTGGGAATCTCGGCTCCAGCCACAGTCAGAGAAGAGTTTAGGGCAGGATTCAGCTGCCTAAGCTCCAGGACTGGCATCCATTTGTGATGCCTTTGGCAATTCCTGGTGGTGCCCTGGCATACCCAAATGCCTGTAGACACGGGCTTTTGGGCAGCTGAATCCCACCTCGACTCAGGTGCGTCCCAGGAGTCTGCAGAGAGACTCAAAGGCAGACTGCGCAGGAGATGAGGCAGGCTCACGAAAATGCTTGTATACAGATAGGGAAGTGGAGGTAGCCATGTGTGCGGTCTGCATGTGAGTGCCAGTCCCAATGGCTGTGAAAGCGGCAGCGATGGTCCTTCTCTCAGCCTTCACCGGTGCTCGGCTCTCGAGGGGATGCCAAAGTGCTTTTGCTGCAATTGCTCTCCTCTCAGCAAGTGGCTGAGATATGTGTGTGGTAGAGCAAGAGATTGCAGCTCGCTGGTGCACGAGGGTGTGCTGCTCCAGGAGGAAGAGTCCCACGGGACAAGGCTCGAGAGGGAAGAGGGCTCCGAGAAAGCTGCTTGATAGTCCAGCATCCCCTCTGCCAAGCTCCAGAACAGTCCATGCCATTGAGCCAGGAGCTGAGCAAAGGGCATGGGAACCCTGCCTGGACGAACAAGGAGGTGCTGGCAAAAGCCAGACAGAAGAAGCAAGTGTGCAGAAGGTGGAAGCAGGGAGAGGTGACCCGGGAGGAACACAGGGACATTGTTGGAGCAAGCAGCACTAGGGCTGGGAAGGCCAAAGCCTCCCTGCACTTGAATTCTTTCAGCGCTGCCCAGCGACAGGACGAGAGGCAACGGGCACAAACTGAAATTGCACAGGCAATTCCGTCTGAAGCTACGCAAAACTCTTTTGCGGTGAGGGTGCCTGAGCACTGGCACGGGTTGCTCAGAGGGCTTGTGGAGACGCCATCCTTGGGGATATTCAGAAGTTGTCTGCACACGGTCCTGGGCAGCCTGCTCTAGGTGAGCCTGCTTGAGCAGGGCGCTAGGAGCGCATGGTCTCTGACGGTGCCTTCCAGCCTCCACCGTTCTGCGATTCTCTGAACTCCCTTGTTCTTCTCTTTGCTCTTGCAAAGCCTAGAAAACCAGACGTGCCGTGCTGCTCAAAGGCAGGCTGCTGTGCTGGGCGAGCTGAGCCGGGCAATGCCAGAGCTCAGCTTTTCCCCTTTGCAGCTCAGCCATGCTTCCTCCCCAGGGCAGGTGCATTTGGTTGGCAAGAAGAGAGTGCATCGTGTGATTTAAAACAGCCGCAGGATGCAGACGCCAGGAGCTTCACTCAGGCGGCCCCAGCAGGAGGCTTAATTCCAGCATTGTCTGCCACGGCAATGCTTGCCTCTTCTGCTTTACTTATGCTGGTATGATTAGAGTGTCTTCCTGGCACTTAAACAGAAAACGGGATGTGCGAAGCATGGGGTGCAATAGTCGTCACGGAGTAGCCCAAGGAGCAGAGGGGCCTCGCCGACATCACTTGGCTCCTGTGCCCAAAGGCAGCTCCCGTCGATGCAGCTGTTGGTCAAAGGGCTTTTGGTCTTTGTGGCTAGGGAGCCAAAGGCAGCTTTGGCAAAGGCCCCCAGAGAATTCCCCTGTTGGCTACAGTGGTTCGGGGGCCTTAGCCTTGGAGGCCAGGAGGGCTGGGCTGGCCCCGTGCTTGTGGTCGGGCGCTCTGGTAGCTGGGTAAAGCAGTTTTCCGAGCTGAAGGCAGAATGTGGCGCACTAAAGCAAAGCCCTCTGCTTTCTGTGGGCTTCTAGTCTTTGGAGGCCCGCCAAGTGCGTGTCTGGAGGTCACCTGTGTAAAGGGACAGGTGGACTGACAGGGCAAGTCCTTAAGGAAAGAGATGGAGGGAGACAAAGGCTCTCTGGAGAGGAGGGAGGGGCTACATCTCCTGTGGGGTGCGTTTCCATTTAGGTCTTGTTCGATCGTGGTGCTTCTTGCACTTGCAAGAGCAAGCTGAGAGGGGCTGGAGCACAGTTTTAGGCAACTCCTTCCCCCTAGCCCTTGCTTGTGACCGATGCGTAGAGCTCCTCTGCGTTTGGTGCCCCTCTCTTGCTTTCCTTCGGCGTGCTGCAAGTGCCTGGAAAGAGGCTCCCAGAGGACCAAGGCCTCTTTTCTTAGCCAGAAGCTGCAAGTGGGAAGGTTCAGGCCCATGTGTGCTGAGTATTGGGAGGCCGGCTAAGCTTGCTGAGCATCGCTGTCCCGTCGGCCCTGGGCCACCCCCTTGGGCCCAAAGAGAGACTCCCTTCCTCTCTGGGCAAGTGCCTGGGCTCCTCCTCCCTGGGTTGTCTGGGCTGCTTAGAGGCCAGGAAACGGGCACGTCCTCTTCCTGGCACCCCCAGGCTGCTCACAGTCCCATACTGCAGTGAGTCAGCCCCTGCCAAAGAAATCCTTGTGTTTCTGCTTAGAGGCAGTTGGAGGCTTCTGTGGCCTCTGGGTCTTTCCTCTGCACCAACGGCATGGGCCGTCTCTTCCTGCCCATGCGTGCCAGCAGGACAAAATGCTTCTGGTTTCTGCAAGGGAGAGCTGAACGCCACGCGACGGAAGAGCTGCAGATGGCCGAGAACGGCCAATGCCTTTTGCAAGTGGCAGCGGGCCCCTCTCCTTCGGCTGCCTTGCGAGGAGAGTGCCCCTGCCGACAGGGGCCGACGGAGGGGGCACCTTCCCTAGCTGCAGCCTGCCAGCATGCGGCTTCTGCCACTCGCGCCTCCTGCCAGGCCAGGTGCTCTCCTGCCCCTTTCCTCGGTGTCCGGGCAACAGCCGCACCCGGGAAGCAGCAGCCCTGCCGTGCCCGTGGCCTCCTTCTCTCGCACGCCCCTTCTGGAGCAGCATCGCCTCTCGGCAGCTTCTCTCTGCCCCTCCCTGGGGACTGCTGCGCTCGGCGGTGGCCCTTGACTCCCTGCCACAGAGGCATTGCTTCCCCAAATCTCCCTTGCCCTCTCCCACAACAGCAGCAGCAGCAGCAGCAGCAGCAGCAGCAGCAGCAGCAGTGCTACCGCTGCTCAGTGCCTTGCCCTGCTGCTAGGGCGGTGTGCACGCCAGGGCATGCAAACAGCCCCGCCGCACCTGCAGAACCATCCCAAAGTCGGTGGAGGACATTTGGCGCCCGAGTGTTGCAGGCAGAGACAAGGAGCCGTCAAATCGTCCTGTGGAAAAGGGCTTTATTGCAGTGAAGTTACACGGGCGTAAATCCAAAGTCCCCCTGCTCCTGGTCCGAGGCTCCCCGGGGCCCTCAACGGGGAGGTCAGTGCTAACCACAGACAAGTTCCCACAGGTAGAAGCACACTGCCCATCCCGGCAGGCTTCCCGCTGTTACAAGGGGATGAGGATGCCGCCAAAGGCGGGGTTGGGGGGGGGGAGGGGTTCCTTTCCTTTTTGTTCTTTCCTTTTTTTCCTTCCTTTTTACCTTCTCCTTTTTCCTTTCCTTTCCTTCGTCCCTTTTGTCTTTCCTTCTGTCTTTCCGTTTTTCTCTTTCCTTTCCCTTTTCCCCGTCCTTTTTTCCCTTTCTTCTTTTTTCCCTTTCTTCTTTGGCCCCTTTCTTTTCTTCCCCCACTTTTCTTCCCCTTCCTTTGCTTCCCCTCCTTTTTCTCCCTGCTTCCTTATCTCCCCCTTGCTAATCTCCCCCCTTATCCGCCTTGCTCATCTCCCCGTTTCTTTTCTCCCCGCTTTTCTCACCAGTTCTTCTCCCCATTTTTTCTTCCCCTTTTTTCCCTTCCCTTCTCCTCCCTTTTTTTCTCACCCCTTTTCCTCCCTTCCCCCCCTTTTATCATCTTCCCCCTTTTTTCTCCCATCTTTGTCCCCCTTCTCCTCTTCCCACTTTTTCTTACCCTTTTCTTCCCTCTTTTCTCCCCCTTCCCCCCGTTTTTCTCCCCCTTTTAGCTCCCTTTTTTTTCTCCCTTCTTTGATGTTCTCCCCATTTTTCCTCACCTTTTTCTCCTCCCTTTTTGTTCCCCCTGCTTTCCTGCCCCCTTTCCTCTCCACCTTTTCTCCCCCTTTTTTCTCCCATTCCTGTCCTCCCTTCTCTTCCCCTTTGCTCTTCCCTCTTTTCTCATCTCCCCCTTTCCAGCCCCCCTTTCCCCCACCTTTTCTCTGCCTTTCTTTTCTCCCCCTTTTCTCTTCCTCCCCCCTCTTTTCCCCCTTCTTTCTTCCCTTTTTTCTCCCTTTCTTCTTTCTCCCCCTTTTCTTCTCCCCCCTTTTCTCCCCCTTCCTCCCCCTTTTTCTTCTCCCCCTTTTTTCTCCTCAGTTGCTCTCCCCCTTTTCCCTCTCTCCCTTTTTCTCCATTCTTTTCTCCATTTTTTTCTACCTCTTTTTTCTCTCCCCCTTTGTTCTCTTGCTTTCTTATCTCCCCCTTTTTCCTCCCCTTTCGTCTTCCCCTCTTTTCTTCCCTCTTTTCTTTTCTCCCCCTTTCCCACCATTTTCCTCCCCTTTGTCTCTTTTTTCTTCTGCCTTCGCTTATTTTCTCCCTTTTTTCTCCCCCCTTTTTTTTTCTCCCCCCTTTTTCTCTCCCCGCTTTTCTCACCCTTTCTTCTCCGCCTTTTCCTCTCCCCCTCCTCCCTCCCTCCCTCCCTCCCTTTTTTCTCCACCTTTTATCTCCCTTCTTTTTCTCCCCTCCTTTCTTTTCTCTCCATTTTTCCCCACCTTTTTTCTCCCCCCTTTTCTCCCCTGCTTTTGGTCCCCCTCTTCTTTGCTCCCCCTTTTTCTCTCACCCTTTCCTCCTCCTTTCTCTCTCCCCCTCTTTTTCTCCTGCTTTCTTTTCTCCCCCTTCTTTCTTCCCCCTTTTCCCTCCCCTTTCCCTCCCATTTCTCTCCCCCTTTTTCTCTCCCCCTTTTCCTTCCCCTTTTTTCTTCCCTCTTTTCTTAGCTCCTCCTTTCCACCCCCTTTTTCTCCCCGTCTTTGCTCTGCTTTCCTTTTCTACCCCTTTGATTTCTCCCATTTCTCGCCCCCTTTTTTCTATTCCTTTCCCTTCTTTCCTTCCCCTTTTCCTTCCCCCTTCTTTCTCCCCCTTTCTTCTCCCTTTGCCCTTTCCCCTCCGCTTCTTGCCCCCTTGCCCCTCCTCCTTTTTCCTCTCCCCTCTCCTCTTCCCTTTTCTCTCCCTCTTTTTCCTCCTCACGCTTGCTCCCCCTTTTTTCTCTCCCCTCTTTTCCTACCCTTTTTCCTTCCCCCTTTTTTTCTCTCCCCCCTTTTTGCTCTGCCTCTCTCCCCGCTTTTCTCCCCTTTTAGCTTCCCCTCTTTTCTTCCCTCTTTTCTTAGCTCCCCTCTCCCACCCCTTTTTTCTCCTCATTTTTCTCTCTGCCTTTCTTTTCTCTCCCTTTTATTTCTTCTCCCTCCCCGCCTTTTTGCTATTTCCCCCTCCTTTCTCCCCATTTTTCTTCCCCCTTTTTTCTCCTCCTTTCTTCTCCCTTTGCTTTTTCTCCCCATTTCTCTTCACTCTTTTCTCCCCCTTTTTTCCTGACACCTCTTTTCTCACCCTTTCTTACCTCCCCCTTCTTCTCCCGCCTTCTTCTCTCTCCATTTTTTCCCTCGCTTGCTTATCTCCCTCCTTTTTTCTCCCCTTTCTTCCTCCTCTCTTTGTTCCCCTTTCTCTCCCATTTCCACCCTCCTTTTTTAGTCCCCCTTTGCTTCTCTCTTGCTTATTTCCCCTTCCCCTCCTTTTCTTCTCCCTTTTCTCACTCTTTTTCTCCCCCTCTCTTCTTCCTCCCTTTTCTCCCTCTCCCTTTCCTCCCCTTTTCTAGCACCCCTTCATTTGGCCGCTTTTTTCACCCTTTTGCTCCCCTTTCTTTCCCCCCCCCTTTTTTCTCCCTCTTCCTTTTTTCTCCCTCTTCCTTTTCTCCCTCCTCTTTCTCCTCTTCTCTTAGCTCCATCTTCTTTGCTCCCTTTGCTTCTTCTCCCTTTTCTCCCCCTTTTTTGCCCTCACTTTTCTCTCCCCCTTCCTTTCTACACCTTTTTTCTCCCCGCTTTTTTCCTCTTCACTTTCTTGCCCTACCCCTTCCTTTTCTTTCCCTTTCTTTTCTCTCCATTTCTTTTTACGCCATTTCTTTTCTTTCTCTTGGTTTTCTCTCCATGTCTTTTCTTTCTTTCTTTTCTCCTCCCTTTATTTGCTCTCCATTTCTTCTCCTTCTCCTTCCCTTTCCCTTTCTCTTCCTCCTTCTCTTTCTTTCTCTCTTCTTCTCCTTCTCCTTCGCTTTTGCCTTCGCCTTCTCCTTCTCTTTCGCCTTCTCTTTCGCCTTCTCTTTGTCTCCCTCTTTCTCCTTCTCTCTCTCCTTCTTCTTTTCCTTCTCTGTCTCCTCCTCCGTCTCCTTCTCTTTCTCGCAGCTCTCGCCGCCGGCAAGCAGCAAGCGGGAATGGCAGCAGCTCCCAGGAGGCTTATGGAGGGGCCCCGCGAAGCAGCCCGGCAGCTCTCCGGGGAGCACCTGGAGGACGGTGCGGGTGCAGAGGCAGCCGAGAGTGGTGCCGCCTCCATGGCAGCTGGCTTTTCCAGGGCCCCCTTCTCCATGCCCAGCTGTTGCTGACCATCCGCAACACTGGGCGCCCGGCTGGTGCCCCTCTGGCGCCTTCTGCAGCCTCGCCAGCGGCCCGGGAAGGACAGGGCTGCCTCCGAGAGGCTCCTGCGCAGCGTGCCGAGCTCCTTGCTCTGAGCAGGCAGTGGAGGAGCAGAGACGCACGAGGCATTTCTGTGCCTCCCGCTGGGGCTTCTGCCTCTGGGCTGCTGCGTCTCAGCGGTTGGGGGGCCGCAGGCAGCTTCAGCCTCTGGGCTGTGGAGGGCAGAGGCGTCCTCCAGAGCAGCACCTGGGTGTGCTGTGGGGAGAAAGAGGCTGTCAGCTCCTTTTTCCTGGGCCTCTGAAGGGCCAAAAGGGCACTTTCCCGGTGGGAGCACGCAGCCCCGCACATGGCACATGGCACATGGCACATGGCACATGGCAAGGGGCAACCTTAGCAGCTATGGAGGTGAGGAGCAGTTCAGGAGGAGAGCCAAGTGCCCGCGGGGGCACTATCCTGCCCGGGGAGTGCAGCTGCAGTCCCTAGTGAGCAGCGCTGTGAAGAGCAGAGGGCTACAGAGGTTCAGCACGTGCGATGCCTTTTGTGCAGTGAGTCTTGTCATTGTGAACTTCTGGGAAGTGTGGCAGGAGGCAAGCACTGCCAGAAGGTCTCGAGCCCTCTGCCCCCCTCGGCATGGCCACAGGCGCCTTGCGATCTCCAGCTGCACAACTGGCACCAGCAGCCCTGCTCGGTGCCAATGCTCAGTGCATCATCCTACCTGCGGAGCTGCCCGTGTGCTCGGGTGCCTCCGGAGCTGCTTCAGGCACGCAGAGAGCTGTGAGCAGCTGCAGCGAAGAGCCGAGGTCGTCACACTCCTGTGGAGGAGATGCTGGGCTGCAGGAATGGCCCCATGCAGCAGCAACCGACCGGTGTCTGCAGGGCTTCGGGCCCTGCCACGTGCCCTCCCGAAACTCCGACGCCTCCCGCCAGCACCCAGCCAGGGCCGGGGCAGAGGCAGCCCCTACTCACCTCCGCCGCAGTCAAGGCCTCCACGCTGCGGGCAGTCGGCGACCCCGACTAGGCAAGAGAGCAGAGAAGCCACGTGAGCAGCTGGTGGCGGGGGCCCTTCCCCAAAGCCCCGTGGCGCTCGGGGCGCAGCGGAAACCCCCGGGACACTTACGGGAGCGTCGAAGCCGACGGACTTGATGAGGAGCCGAAGGCAGGGCAGGCGGCTGAGCCGGGTCTCCTGGGCTCCTGGGCTTTGCCTGGGCACAGCGCAGGGACGAAGGCAGAGCTCGGTCACAGGCAGCCCCCTCTGCTCGCTGCCCCGACACCAGCCCCGCACCCCCACGCCACCCTGGCACAGCAGAGCTTCGTGCGGCGCTGGCTGGCAGCACCGCTCTGCAGCGCCCCCGGCCCCGCTGCCTCCGGGCCTCTTGCGTCGGGAAAGGGGCAGCGGCAGCTCGGGCTCCCCATCCACGCAAGCCAGGAGCTGTGGGGCCAGCTCCAGGGCGCTGCTGTTCGTTTGCCGTGCCAAGGCGAAGCAGCTGCTGCCGCTCGGCCCCAGAGCTGCCCCGCGCAGGCGGCGTCCCTTTCCCCCACCTCCCGTGCTGCTGTGCTGCGGGCAGCTGCCCCGGCAGCTCTGCACCGCCTGCAGCCTTGACGCCGCCGCAGGCAGGCTGAGTTCCCCGGCAGGGCTCACCTGAGCATGGTGTTCAGCCACCGCTCCTTCACCTCCTGCGACCTGCAGCGAGAAGGACAAACAGCCTCAGAGCCCGCTCCTGCTGCTGCTGCTGCTGCTGCTGCTGCTGCTGGGGAGTGGCACAGGGCCCCAGACACAGCTGGCCTGCTTGGCACCGCTCCACACCGCCATACAGCAGAGCCCCCGCTCGGTGTCCCCCCACAGTGTCGCTGGGCTGAGCAGAGCTGCAGGGTCGTGGCGGCAGTGGCGGGTGGCTTGCGCACGCCTGGAGGTGCCCGTGGGTGCGTCTGAAAGCGCAGCGGGGCCTCTGCTTTCTCTGCCGCAGCCGGGGCTGAGCCCCAGCAAGCCCGGAGAGGACTGAAGGCGAGCACGGTGCCCTGCACCCCCCCAGCCCTGCACGCGCCCCCAAGACTCACCGGAAGGTGACCACGCAGACCTTGGTGGTCCAGACCAGGACGAGGGAACTGGCGCATTTGAGGCCAAAAACGTCCTCCTCATCTTCGCAGCCGCACGCCGCCTCGTCCTTCTCGCACAGCACCCAGAGGTCGCTGAGAGGCACCCGGTGCTTGAGGGGTCCCGAGGGTGGGCGGAGGGGCGGGGGATAAGGGCGGGATGGAACGGAATCGCCACAGGGTTAAACCTCATGGAGCGCTCACCCCCCCGGCATGCCGGGAGCAGTAGTCTTCCCGTACTGGGCTTCCTGGCGGCCATTTTACTTTGCGCAGCATGCTGGGAGCAGTAGTCTTCTGTCATCAGGCTTCCGGGCGGCCATTTTAGCCTGAACAGCACGCTGGGAGGTATAGTCGTTTGGCAATGGTTTTCCCGGTGGCCATTTTAGCTCTGCAGGGCATGCCGGGAGGTGTAGTCTTCCCATCCTGGGCTTCTGGGAGACCATGTTGTGCCGGCCGTGTTGTCCTCTGTGGCAGGCCAGGAGCTGTAGTTGCAGGTGCCTGTGCCTTCTCCACCCTTCAGCAGTGGCCTGTTGTGTTTGGTCCTTACTGGACATGTTTTGCTCATGCGAGAGTCCCTGTAGGTCACTGGGGACAGTGGAGTTTCCCTATTTTTCCCTCATACAGGTGAGGAAATGTTTTCCATCTCTGGTGTGACCAGGCAAGGTTGGCCCTTTTGGCAACGGGGAGGGCAAGGAGGAGTGTGAGGGGCTGTGCGGACTCCTGGTAGTCATAGCTTTGCTCGGGACTGGGGCTAGTTAGGCATCAGCTATGAGGAGCAGCAGTGGTGGGAGGGCTTGGTGCAGAGCTGTCCTGTTATGCAGCACAAGGGAAAGTCCTCAAGGAAATGTGATCAACACTGTTTCTCTCCAAGGACCCTAGAACAGCCTGAGAGACCCTGGAACAGCCACAAGTACCCCACAGCAGCCCCAGGGACACTGTGTTACTGCCTCCCAAGGTCATTGCATTCAGGTACCTTTAACCATGCGGAAAGAGCCTGCAGGAGGCTTGGGCACGGATACAGAGAATCCCCAGTTGCCTCTAAGGACCTGGAACTATAAGTATTTTCTTTACAAAGATGCAATCTCTTTGATGCCTTTGCTGCTGCTTCTGTGTTGCTCGGTGCCCAGGTCTACTATGTTCAGATCCACCCTTCTTCCTGCCCTCTGCTCTGTCTCAGCTGCTGGCCAGAGCAAAAGGGGTGTGCGGCTAAGCAGTAGGCCAGGGTGTCTCGGCTGCCTGCTATAGGACAAACAGGAAGGGGAATCGGTGACAGGAAATGAAAGTACATGTGGATGAGAAACAGCTGCTTTAGAGGACTAAGATGCAACTGAGATGCAACAGGGGCAACTGAGAGGAGTAGAAGTAATGGGGGAAAATGGTGATGAGGAAGGTGTGTTGTTAGAGGCAGTACAGTGGAGAAGAGAGGGAAAAATTGCTCCTATGATGAAATAAAAACTGTTCTTAAGAGATATTTGCTTTTTGCCCTTCAGGTTATGAATCTGCATGACTTCCTGAGAACTGTCCTGAGCATGTGGTGTTGCAGGTCATGACTGCCTGGGCAGTGATCCCCAACTTGTCTGCCAAGACTACACAGCAGCTGACGGCTGCCTGTGGAATGAAAGCAAAGGCCAACTTCTCAGAGGTAAGAGACAGGATCCAAACTGGAAGATTATGGTGGGAGAGTTAATGCCCCAGAATCTTCAGTTTTCCCCCTTGTCTTCCCAGGACTCACACATTTGCTCCCTAGTTCCCTCAGGACCTATCCATTTGCCTTTAGGTGTGCTCTAAGGCACTACATTTGTTCTCTTGTCCCTTAAGAAGTCTTTGTTTCTCTCTAGATCTTTGGAGAAGCAAAGACCTATCTTTAGTGTAAGAGCAAGGGGATGACTCAAGCTGGAGTTGTGAGCGTGCCAAAAAACTGCTTGTAGCAGGCAGGTTTTTTTCTTGGGTCAGTGTCTCAGTGTGGGGTGTGCAGGGGTGGAAGAGGGCTTGTGAATGTCCAGTTGTATCTTCTGTTACTTGTCAGTATTGTTATCTGGTGTTTTTGTGTTTACTGCAGAAGGGACACAGCTTCATCACTGGACTCTTTGAAGATGATCAGACTTGAAGAATTGTTTGTCCCTGTCGCAGACTGCAGACAAAAGGACACAGCAGAGGTTCTGGGAAAACATTTCCTCCTACATTTATACCCTTGTGGGGGGTGTGTGTGTGTGTGTGTGGTGTCTTTTTTTTAAGTATCTCCAGTAATTGGGATGTGTGTGAGGTATCGCTCTCATCAGCTAGTCTGATTTCTGGCTCACTTGGTAGATGTTTTGCTGCTCCTCAGAAATATTGTCAGCCCTGTTCAGGGAGAAACTGTGTGGGATTTTTGTGGTATGTAGACTTGCAGAAGAGTCCTGACTTTGTCTGAAGAGGGAAGGAAGCACCCTTCCACCCTGCAAGTGCAGTATGATGAGAAAAGAAGTCACGTCATTGGACTCCAAACGCAACTGAGTAAGCGCATGTGCCCCAAGGGCTCAGAAACTAACCTACACAAAGCTAACGAGCTCACCTCTTCTCCTGCCCGAGCCTCAGTGCTGGACTTCTCTGGACCGTGAGGAACCATCGGCAGTCTTGCCTGCCAGCTCCTTTGTTATGTCCGTGCCCCTGAACCCACTGCCACATGCTCTTTTGTGGCTCTGCTTCTGACCTCTACCCTGGCTTTTGGGGCTGTATGCTTTGCTTTTTCAGGTAGTGTGTGGGCCTTTTGCAGGAATGGTTGAGGATTTCAGGTGAGGTAGAATGGGTGATGAGAATGGTGTTTCAGTTGTTCTAGGGCTGGTCAGTGCTGCCTGGCAGCACAGAAACTTTGTTTTGTTTTTCCAGGTGCCATGGGCATCCCCCCAGGCACAATGTTGGAGTTTGGAATTGGCACAGCACAGGTGAGCAGAGTGCCCATGGGGCTTTGATGTAGGGTGCTCTTGCGGAGCTGACTGGCCTGGGGGGTGACTGCTTGCGTTCTGGTTTGGCAGGTGATGACGGCAAATGAGGTGACCAGAGGAAAATCAGAGAGGATGCAGCTGCCATTGAGGATGCCTCTTGAGGATGGATGTTGACCCAGAGCACTGCAGAAGCTAAGTTGAGGGGCCACGGGTATAGATGTGTCTCGGCTGTGTGTGTGCTGACAGTGTAGTATGGGCTCTTCTGGATGAGTGCTGTGTGTGAGGCAGAGACGGTGGGTGTGCGTGGCAGAAGGTGAGGGTGTGCTAGGCAGGGCAGCTCCAACCTGCGTCTGTGTTGTGTAGTCTATGTGGTGTGTGTTGTAGCTGGGGTATCTTTTGCTCAGGTCTTGTTCCTCGTGCTCAAGGAGCACAGCCCACACTGTGCAGCACTAGCGTGGTAGGCACCTGTTGACTTTTGCTTGGTCTGACTCATCAGCTTTGTGCCAATGGATTGTGTCCCTTTCTGTGCAGTCAGCTAAAAGCAGCGGTCTGTCCCACTGGCTTTGCATTGTAGCTATTTGTTGCCAGTCATCTTTGCAGCCATTTTTGAGATCCTCTTGGCCATTCTTCTTCCGTGTGTTTTTGGTGTTCTTTCAGGGTTTTCTTCCCTGTGTTGTCATGAACTCAGGTCTTTCTTGCTGGCCTCTTGTGCATCAATATTCCTGACTTTGCCAGCCCCTTTCCATCATGGGTGGTGGCGTTTGACTCTCTTCTGGGCTTGCCCAGAGCATCAGAGCCATGTGGTTGTGGCCTCATAGGGCTTTCTGGCTGGCAGCGTCTTATGTGTAGGAATAGTTGTTTTTGTGTAGGGTTTTCCTTTGTGTCTGTCTGATATTCGTGTGTGTCTGTCTGTCTGGGGCTGGAGCTGCCTTGCTTGTGGGTTTTAGCTATGGTAGTGTGCAGGGGAGAGTAGTGATGGAATGGTGATTAGTCAGCATCTGTGCACTCCACTTTATGGTGTGTGTGTTTTATTTTATTTTTTGTAGATGTGGCGCAGCAGTTGGAGTGCCTGAGGGAGATGGAGGAAGAAAGGGTCATGCCCCTAGGAAGGTGAGCTAGAGAGTTGTTGCTGGAAGCAGAGTATTGTGGTCAGCAGTTCCCTGGTTAATTTTTGCTTTGTGCTTGTAGGTGTGGAGGAATGTGGAGAGTGGGTCGTTGGTGTGCGGGAGGAGCACAGCAAGGTGAGTGTCGGTCTGAGAGTGGTGGCAGAGCCTAGCATAGGGCTGTTGTCTCATTGGTGCTGTCCCCATTGCCCACTGCTGTTCTGGTTTTACAGGTGCATGACAGGCCTTGGCATGGTGGCCCATAGCATGGTAGTTGGGATGGGTGAGCAGAGCAGGTGAAGGTGTGGGAGCAAATGCTTGATGTGGGTGGGCTGTGGTTTTGCAGGCGTGACCTGAGAGCTTGCTTTCTCTTTGTATTTGCAGGTTTTGCAGGAAGTTGTGGAGAGGAGAAGTTGAGTGCTGACAAGAGCCTGAGCAGGTGAGAGGGGGCGCTTGTTGGGTCAGAGGTTTATTGTGCCGTGGGTGGTGTTGGGCTGCCTGTTGGTGATGTCTTTTGCTCTGCTTTTTCAGGTCCTGTGTGGGCCTTTCCCAGGCATGGCTGAGGATGTCAGGTGAGCAGATTCCTGATGGGTGTTGCGGGGTTGGTGAGTATTTCCTGGCAGAAGAGTCACTTTGTTTTGCTTTTTCCAGGTGCTGCAGGTGTCCTCCCAGGTGCAATGTTGGAGTTCGGGATTGGTGCGGTGCAGGTGAGCGGAGCGCCCATGGCACTTTGGTGATGGGTGCTCTTGCGGACGAGGCTGGAGCTGACTGGCCTGGGGGTGACTGCTTCTGCTCTGTTTTGGCAGGTGATGAAGGTGAATGTGGTGACCAGAGGAAGATTAGAGAGGATGCAGCTGCCATTGAGGATGCCTCTTGAAGACAGATGGTGACCCAGAGCACTGCAGAAGCTAAGTTGAGGGCCACGGGTGTTGGTGTGTCTTGACTCTGTGTGTGTGTGTGTGTGTGTGTGTGTGTGCGCGCGTGCACATGTGTGCTGACAGTGAGTGTAGAGTGGAGGGCTCTTCTGGATGAGTGCTGTGTGTGAGGCAGAGGCAGTGGGGTGTGCATGGCAGAAGGTGAGGGTGTGCTAGGCAGGGCAGCTCCAGCCTGTGTCTGTGTTGTGGTGTAGTCTATGTGGTGTGCATTGTAGCTGTGCTATCTTTTGCTCAGGTCTTGATGTTGCTCTTGTTCCTTGTGCTCAAGGAGTACAGCCCACACTGTGCAGCACTAGTGCGGTAGGCATCTGTTGTCTTTTGCTTGACCTGACTCATCAGCTTTGTGCCAATGGATGGCGTCTTGTTCTGTGCAGCCTGCTAAAAGGGGTGGTCTGTCACTCTGGCTTTGCATTGTGGCTGTTTGTGGCCGGTCATCTCCGTGGTCCTCATCGAGGCCTCGTTGGCCGCTCCTCTTCTGAGGCCACCCTCGTTTTGCGTCTTCCTGGCCTCCTTTCAGGGTTTTCTTCCCTGTGTTGTCACGTCGTTAGGTCTTTCTTGCTGGACTCTTCTGCATCGATCTGCCTGGCTTTGCCGGGCCCTTTCCATCACAGGTGGTGGCGTTTGACTCTCTTCTGTGCTTGCCCAGAGCATCAGAGCCATGTGGTTGTGGCATTGTAGGGCTTTCTGGCTGGCAGCATCTTATGCGTAGGAATAGTTCTTTTTGTGTAGGGCTTTCCTTTCATGTCTGTGTCTGATGTTTGTGTCTGTCTGTCTGTTTGGGGCTGGAGCTGCCTTGGCTGTGGGTGTTAGCTATGGTAGTGTGCAGAGGAGAGTAGTGATGGCCTGGAATGTTGACTGGTGTTGGGTGTTGTGGGGTTGGTGAGTGTTGACTGGCAGAGGAGAAATGTTGTTTTGTTTTTTGCAGGTGCCGTGGGTGTCCCGCCAGCCACAATGTTGGAGTTTGGGATTGGCGCAGTGCAGGTGAGTGCAGTGCAGGTGGGGCTCTGGTGTGGAGGGTGCTCTTGCAGATGAGGCTGGAGCTGACTGGCGTGGGGGTGACCGCTTGCGCTCTGTTTTGGCAGGTGATGAATGTGAATGTGGTGACTGGAGGAAGATCAGAGAGGATGCGGCTGCCATTGAGAATGTGTCTTGAAGACAGATGTTGACCCAGAGCACTGCAGAAGCTAAACTGAGAGGCCACGGGTGTTGGTGTGTCTTGACTCTGTGTGTGTGTGTGTGTGTGTGTGTGTGTGCGCGTGCTGACAGTGAGTGTAGTGTGGAGGGCTCTGTGACAGTGTGCTCCTTTTTCCCCCCCCCCACTGATGTGCTCTGTCCCCCTCAACCTGATTTCCCTGTAAACAGCACAAATGTAGGGGCTAATTGAGCATGTGCCAACTAAGGCCTGTCTAGTATGCAAATATGACTATGAGTCAATCATTTCCCCCCCCCATAAATAGGGGGCAGGGTTAGGGTTATTTGGGGTAAGGGGGTAAGGGGGTTAGGGGGTTAGGGTTGCGTTAGGGTTGGGGTTTGGGGGGCGGTGCACATGTGCATGTGTGTGCATGTGTGTGTGCTGGGCTACATGTGTGCAAGTGCATGTGCATGTTTGTGCTGGGGTGTGCACTGGGGTGTGCATGCATGTGCATGAAGGGGTGTGCACTGGGGTGTGTGTGCATGTGCATGACGGGGTGTGCATGTGTGTGCATATGTGCACTGGAGGTGTGTGTGCATGTGCATGGTGGGGTGTGCGTGCATATACATGTCTGCATGGGGAGTGTGTGCATCTGCATGTTGGAGTGTGCATATGTGCATGTGTGTGCTGGTGTGTGTGTTCATGTGCATGAAGGGGCATCTGTGTGTGTGCATGTGTGCTGTGTTATATGCAGGCATGTGCATGTGTGCACTAGAGTGTTTTTGCAAGTGCATGATGGGGTGTGCATGTGTGTGTGCGTGTGCACTGGGGTGTCTGTGCATGCCTGCATGTGTATATGTGCACTGGGGGGGAACATGTGTTTCTTATGTGCCTGTGTCCACTGGGATGTGCAAGTTCGTGTGTGTGTGCGCACTGGCATGTGTGTTTGCTGCATGTGTGTGCTGGGTTGTGTATGTGCTTGTTCATAGTGGGTGCCCTTCATGTGCATGTGTGTGCTAGGGTGCACATGTGCACTGGTGCATGCATGTGCCTGTACATGTGTGCATTGCAGCGTATGCTTTCATGTGCATGTGTGTGTCACCAAAATCGGGAGAAAATGCTACACCAATGTAGCATTAAGAAGCAGACATTCTCTCTATTATGGCACCGGGTGCACGGGGCATAGCTCCACCCAACGTGCACCCTGTGTGCCTCATCATCTAAAGTTTCTATTGCTCTATCATATGTATATGCATTAAATTTCCAGGAATTATTATACATATTCATTCTATTTCCTAGAACTAATTATTACATTTACATAATCCTTATGCATGTGGTCTGACTCTCTGGGGGTCTTCTGTGGGGGTCTCTGGTGGTCCCTAGTGGTGTCAGAAGAGGTGTCACTCAGCATCTTGCCATGAACTTTGCTCTACTTTTCCATACAGGGTCTCAACTTGGCCTGCTTCCTTGTCTGAGAAAAGCTGTCTCGGTCCTAATTTTGGCTCCAACTGGCTTCTGCTGGTTTACCTGTACTTTCTCAGGATGTATCAGTCCCAGCTGCACCTGTGTCCTTGGGTATGTTTGTCTGAGGCTCCTGTTGAGACTCCTTCTTGTCCGAGCTGGTAACAGTTCCCCCATTTCCCCCCGCTTCCCTTTGAGACTCTTTCTTGTCTGGGCCTTTTGGTAGCATGTGCTGGGGTGCACATGTGCGCAGGGGTGGGCACGTGCATATGTATGTGGGTGTGTGCACCGGGGTGTACGTATGTGCATGCATGTGTGCACTGGGGGTGTGTGGGATGCAAGCAGGCATGTCTATATGTGCACAGGGGTGTGCATGTGTGCACTGGCATGCATGTGTGCACGGAGGGGGCCGTGCACATGCCTGTGTGTGCTGGAGTGTGCGTGTGCGCACATAAGCATGTGCATGGGGGTGGGCGCATGCATGAGCAGGCACATGGACGTGTGTGCACTGGGGTGTGGGACTACGTGCGAACTGGTGTTTGTGCAGGTGCATTGGTGTGTGTGGGGGGGGCCTGGGCACATGCGTGGGGGGCAGTGCACGGACACACGCGTTGCGCGTGGGGCCGCCAGGGCAGCGTGCGGGTCTCGGCGCGCTCCCTGGGTGCACCGGGGGCCCCTGCCTCCCTCCGCTCTTGCGGAGGGGGAGGACGATGTAATCGGGGGTTCTGACATCATCATAGCTGCTCCTGACAGGCGAGCGAAGAATTAACAGGACTGAAGTTTGGCAACTGATATGCAAAAGAACTGATATGCACAAGAACTGATGCATGCAAAGCTGTTGAACAGAGGAGTTAACAGGACTAAAGAAGTCTACCAACCGATATGCACAAGGATTGGTATGCGCAAGGCTGCGGATTGGAAGCGTTAACAAGACTGAAGAAGTTTGCCGCCTGGAATCTGCACGGACCCCCGCAGGGAGGGAAGAAACAATACGGAGGTGCTGTGGTCTTGCCTCGCTAGCAGGGTCCTCCCAAGCAGACAAACAAACAGTCCTGGGATTGTGAAACTCGCAGAGGTCAGCAAAAGCATTGTTTGCCCAGAGTCCCAGCCGTATAAAAAGAGACTTGGGAGTGAGGAGAGTCTGAGCAGGGACGGGAACGTGACCTGACCATCCTCTCCGGCTGGACCATGAGTATTCCCCCTCCTCCCCTTTTCCTGGGACACTGGGTTAAGGGAACTCCTCGAGGCTGAGAGTCCTCTCACTAAGAGAGTGAACAAGAAAGCTTTCAAGCAGGGATAAGCAGTCCTTCCAATGAAGAGCGCAGTAATCGACGGTTTCGGCTTATCCTTTCTAAATTAGTAATCGCATTATTTTAATGGATGTTACTAATCCAATAACTTGTGTGAGGAAATAAACATTTTTTTACTATTATTATGCTACTGTCTCAGTCGTTGCTGTGGAACCTTCATAGCGTGACAGTGTAACAGCTCCTTCTGACATCACCGCAGTTCTGCTCTCGGCTTCCACGCCGGGGTGCACCGCAGGGCGCAGCGGCACCTCGAGGTGCCGGCTGCCGAGCGCTGCCCAGAGTCCCCGGGCTTCCCAGCACGGGCTGGGAGCCCGAAACGCCCGCCAGCACCCGCGACGCACCCCGGGGCCGGCCCCCGCAGCTGTCCCAGCCCTCCTGCCACCAGGTACCGGCGCCTGACGCCCCGCCGCTGCGCGCAGCCGCTTGGTGTTTTACCGGGCTCTGTTCTCCCCTTTCAGACCCCACCGGGTGGAAACCTGCCCCCTGGGGCACCGCCACGCAGCCGCCGCCGGTGCCCGTCCCGCCGCCAGGGATCCTGCGGGAAGGCGCCGGAAAGGAGGCGTGGGTGACCAGGTGCGGAGCCGCCGGCGGGCTCTTTCTCCAGCTAGCAGGGGGCTAAGCCGGCCCATCTCGCCCTGGCGGGGCCCAGGCCCGCATCTGGTGGGGCGACCCCAGTGCCAGCCCCCCACGTGTCGCGCCTGGCCGAGGACCTGAAGGGTGGTTTAAAGCGGGGGGGAGGGGGGGGGGGGTCGGTCCTCGGTTGGGTGCGATGCCTTCGCCGCCCCCTCACCTGGCCAGGACCCCCAGTCCCTGGCGGCGAATTTGTGCCTCGCAGGAGCTCGCCGAGGGCCTGGCTTCACCGGCGCAGCAGGTGCAGGTCTGCGCGGTGCAGGCGAGGGGGCGGCGGAGCATCGTGGGGGGGTGGCGAGGCCCCTGGTTGCGCTGCCCTGCTTTGCGGCCGGGACAGGGAGGAGGGAAGGGCTTCGCCTGCTGCCACCCCAGCCGGGCACCCCGGCCCGGGCTTTCTTCTTTGCACCGGCCCCACGGCCCCCCCCCAGCCCCGCTCTGAACCCCCTCTTGCCGGCTCTGCCCCCCAGGCCCTCGGCTGCCTTGGGAGTACGGAGAAGCCCGACCTGGCCACTCTACTGAACACGTACGTAGTGCTGGCGGCAGCACCCATCCCTGATGTGCTTTAGGGGGGGTTTCTGCCTGCTTGGTGCCAGTGGAGACCCTGGGGTGCGGGATGAGCCCACAGCTGGGTTACGGGGAGAAGGGGGTGGTGCGGAGGGCGGTGGCAGAGCCGCCGGGTGCTGGGGGCTTGGGTGCCGCCGGGCTCTGACGGTTGTTTTTTGTTCCAGCTGCGCGGATGCAGCCGAGCGCCGGTGCAGTGTGAAGTCACCCGGAGCCTCGTGCGCCTGGGTGAGCCCGTCCCGTCCCATCCTGTCCCATCCCGTCCCATCCCATGTGGTCCCCATGCCAGGGGGCTCTGCCGGCCAAGGCGCATTATCCCTCACGGTGCCCCTGGCCCTGGCGCAGGCTGCCTGGCGGCGGTGGTGGCGGTGGTGGAGGAGGTGCTTGGGCGCCTGCGGGACGGAGGCCCCGCGCAGAGCGCGGACTTGCTGCTGGCACTCGGCAGCGCCCTGCATGCCCGCGCTGACGCTGCCAACCTGCTGCGGCTGCTGGGCTGTGAGCCCCTCCGCCGGGAGCGCCTGGAGGACGAGGCACAGGCGGCGCTGCTGGAGTGGCTGCACGCCGAACCGCTGCTGGTAAAGCCAGGGCCGCGCCACCGCTCGCCCCGCCGAGCCCTGCCCCGCATCTGCCCGCAGTCCGTCCAGCAGAGCGTGACCGCGGCCGTGGAGGCTCTGCAGATGGAGGTGCAGATCTGGGGCGTTTTGGAGAAGTAGGTGGCGCGCGGTGGCGCGGGAGCCCCCAGGGCGGGAGCCGTTGCCTCCTGCCTCTCCGCTGCTGGGCACCTGCTGGAGATGCGCGATACGTGCCCTCCCGCTGGGCTCGTTTGCCGCTCTTTTGTTTGTGCCGAGTGCTATCTCTCCTGGCGGGATGGGGTTTGGCTGCAAGGGGCTGCAAGGCAGGAGGCCAGGAGAGACGGAGACAACTCCAGTGGGATGACACCACCACCCTGGGGGACCTTTCCGTGCCTCCACAGATGAAGGGAGAGATCTCCAGGCTCTCCGGGAGCCAGGGAAACGCTGAGCTGCCTTTGGTGCTCGGCTTTAATCCTCCCTCACACCATGCTGCAGGGGACCCTGGGGGGGAAGCTGGGATGGCAGGATTGTGCCCTGTGCCTCTGGGAGAGGGGGATGCAAGTCTCCTGCTTGCCTTGCTCCTTGCTGATTTTCTCCCCCTCTTGACAGGCAATTGCAAGCAAAGCATCACCTGGTCCAAAAGCAGGCTGTGGTTTCGCTGGTAAGTCACTTTTCCCCCTCTAAACGCCCAGAAATCGCAGCGCTGAGTTCCCCCAGCTGCACGCAGGTGGTGGCACAGGCTCTCCGGCCTCCAGAGCACCCGCTCCCGCGGGGTGAGCGTGAGCCGAGCTCCTGCCATCCCTCTGCTTCCCAAAGTAGATCACCAAGATGCTGTCCAAGCTCGGAGCCAGTGGGAGGCACTGCTGGAGGACCCACGGCTACCGCGTCCGGCGGATGAGGCTCTCGGCAGGTAGGATGCTCCGCAGCACTCGGAGCCGGATGGCTTCGTCCCCGTGCAGCCGCTCACCGCTCCCGTTTATCCTCCTGCCTGCAGGGAGCGTGCGAAAGCCCGGCCAAGCCTGGAGAAACCCCCTGGAGCTGCAAGGCGATGGGGACCCCTGGCCTCTGGGATCCCGCCGGCAGCTCAGGGGGGCTCTCGGCAGCAGGGACCTGGTTTGGAGCGGCAGCAGAAGAATTAAAAGATTTTCTGCTATGGATTTTGCTTTTTCTCCTGGAAGAGTATTAAATGCAGCATGTGGCACGCTGGGGAGAGCTGTATGGGCCGTGCATGTGTTTCCATGAATAAGGAAGGGGAGGCCTCGCGGGGGTAGATTGGGGGTTCTGGCTCCTCGGGCTGATGGACATTGTGAAGGAGGAGACGCAGGCCAGAGCAAGCAGGGGAAGGCGCAGCACAAACTCCAGCCTTTTGCCCCCCAAATCTGCCCTCAGGTGGGACGCAGATTGAGTTTTCCACTTCTTTGCAGCACAGAACTTCATTGCTTTAGATCAGAGGGAAACAGAGCCTGGGGGGGGAGGGGTGTCTTCGAACCCAGGAGAAATCGGGGACTGTCTGAACCGGGCTGTCCAGGCTCTGCTGTTCACAGTGGGATCGAGCCAAGGGTTTTGCAGCAGCAGGGTCAGTGCAAAAGCATTTTGCCTCCCATTGCCCCAGCTATGCCGCTGCAGAAGGGTGGGAGGGGTGCACGTGTCCACGCTGCCAGCGGTGCTTTGACTGGAGAGCCAGGAGAGAGAAAATAAATTAAAGAAGATGAAGAAAAGCCTCTATTGCATAATTTAAATAATTTAAAATGAGCTCTGCATGCATCTGGGCTGGGGGGACGGAAGGGAGGGCTGCCCCGAGCTGCCCGGCAGGGCTCATGCCTGGGGCAGTGGCCGGCTGTGGAGCCAGGGGGACCACTGCGCGCTGACGTAGCCTGACTTTGACGCTGCTGGAGGAAGGGTCTTTTCAGGTGCCCGAGGGTCAGTGCAAAGTTTGCTGCCGCCTCAGAGTCATGGGGCTGATAGTGAAAACAACCCTAGTGGCAAAAAACACCTGCAAGAAAGCGTGGTGAGGGGAGCGGATTCTGCGTAAAACCGTCCGGCTGCTAAGTTGTCTTTAAAAAAGAGAAAAGAAAAAGAGAAAAAGTAGAACCACCCCATTCGGGTTTCTGCTGTATGAAAATCTGATGAGATTCAGATCCTCTTTGGGGATGCCCATGTGGAAAGATCTGGGCAGCCTCATGGAGGGAGCCCTGCGCCCCATCGCCAGCCCTGCAGCAACGCACCCCGAGACGCCCAGCGGGGCCGCGGCAGCCTGCGGTGGCGCGGTATGGAAACCGCCACACTAGCGCGCACGGTTGGTTTTAGCTGCCACCAAGCCGGTCCTCTAGGCGCAGCCTCTTTTTTTGCACGTCCGCTCTGCTGTCTCCGTGGCATCACTGCCTCCAGGGCTAAGTCACAGCAAAGTGGAGGCACCTGGCAGGTAACGTGAGGTTTCGGTTCATCCTCCATTCATATGCTGCCTCCTGCGAGCCTGTCGTCGTAATAACTGTCAAGTTTAGACATTCAAAAAAAAAAAAAAGCAACTGGGAACAACACGAGCTTAGGTGCTTCAAGAGCTGCAGCGTGCCTGGGGTTCCTGGATGCGGCGCGGGAACAGGCCGCTTCTGCTCTGTGCTGCAGTAAAGTCCTGCTGAGCGGCCGTGGAGCGCGGCAGCCCACAGTGCCCTCCTCAGACGCTGCCGCCGGAGAAGCACCTTCGTGGAGAAAAGAGGAAGTGGCGCCCCAGGGCGATGGGAGCCGGGGCGCCTGATGGCATCGCATTAGCCACCATGGCAGATTTTGCCGCCAGTGCGGCACGAACGCTGTTGCCTCTGCCGCCTAGAGCGCTTTAAGGAGGGGGGAGGGGTCTCGGCCCTGCAGGAGGGGCTCTCCAGGGGTGCAGGAGGGGCTCTCCAGGGGTACGGGAGGGCTTTCTGCAGCTCCTCTCCCATGGGAAGGCTTCGATCCTGCCAGATGCCTCAAAGCACGGAGGTCTCCGTGTGGCTTTGCCCTGTGCTGCCAGGCGGAGTCGCTCCCCCAGCAGCTGGGGGCTTTGCAGAAAGCAATTGCCTGGGTCCCCCGGGTGCAAGCTTGGTGCTCCCTGCTCCAACATCTTGGCCCGGGCGCCTGCCCCAGCGCTGGCCGCGGGGCAGGGGGAACGAGGCCAGCCATGTCCTGGGCACACGTATGCTTCCTGGCGGGCAGGAGGGAAGAGCTGCAAGGAAAGACGCAGGCGCTCCCCAAATCTTGCGCTGGTCTCCGGGGAAGGTCTGGTTTGCAGCAGAGGGTGGTAAAACACATGCTTTTACCCACCAGCCGCCCCAGACAATTCCCCTCCCCTGTATCATAACTCTTTCCTGCTGTTTAGTTGACACGCACATTCTCCCTGGATCAGCACTAAGAATGCTAATGAACTTAGTTACTTAATTTGGCTATTGCACAGCTTTCCTGGAAAATCCCAAGGGAGCAATGAGCACACGTCACCCAGCATGGGCTCCTCCACCTGCACGAAACTCTGCCCCTCTCCCCCCTAGTTTAACTTCGCAGCTTAAACTAAGCCTAGAGCAAGTGAAAACCCCATCAGCCGATGAAAAGGAGCTGCCTCCCACCAAGGGGCCTTTAGGCTGCCTGAACGCTCCCTCCTTGCTAGAAATCCCACTGTGCCCCTCGCAAAGGGGGAGCAGCTCCCCAGCTGCTTCTGTCTTCCCAGCTGTTCACTGCTTCTTAAATGCTCCGGAGAGCTCATTGGGGCAGCAGGCTACAGCAGCTCAGCAGACATCTTCCTTGCACTCGAAAAAGTTAGGGTTAGGGTTAGAGGGTTAGGGTTAGTGGTTAGGGTTAGGGTTAGGGTTTAGGGTTAGGGCTATGGTTAGGGTTAGGGTTAGGCTCTTATAGCCCCGGTGGGGATGTGGCCGTCGCGGGCTGGGCCCCTGCCAGCGCCCGCAGGAACACGTGTGCTGCGGGAATGCCGGCCTGGGCTGCCACCTCCAGGGTCCCTTGGGGGCCCCAGGGCACCATGTCCCCTGTGTCCCTGGGCCCTTCAGTGCCCCCCATGCCCCGTGGTGTCCCCGTGTTCCCTATGCTCCTCAGTGTCCCCCCTGTCCCCCATGTCCCCTATGCCCCTTGCTGTCCCCATGTCCCCTATGCCCCTTGGTGTCCCCCATGTTCTCTACATCCCCATGCCCCTTGGTGTCCCCTATGCCCCTCAGTGTCCCCCATGTCCCCATGGCCCATGGTGTCCCAGTGTCCCCTGTGCCCCTCAGTGTCCCCGTGTCCCCCTTGGTGTCCCATCCCCGTGGCCGGGTGTCCCCCCCACCCCGTCGGCGAGCACAAGATCCAGCTCCTTCAATGCCAAAGCTTTATTGAGCTGGGGGAAGGGGTGGCCGGCACGGGGGCTGGCGCAGGGGACAGCGCTGGAGGGGATGCAGGATCCCTCGGGTGCCCTCGGAGCCAGCTGGCACCTGGGGGGAGAGAGAGGCTGAACTAAAGGGACAGTGGTGGCACAGTGTCCCTGTGCCACCCGTGTCCCTGTTCCCGTGGGCACCATGTCCCTGTGCTCCCCACGTCCTCATCCCCGTGGGCACTGTGTCCCCGTACCCGCCCCCCATATACTTATCCCCTTGGGCACCATGTCTCTGCATCCCCCCCATGTCCCCATCCCCATGTGCACCATGTCCCATGCCCCCCCCCATACCCCCATGTCCCTGTGCCCCCCATGTCCCCATGTCCCTGTCCCCATGTCCCCCAGACCCCCATGACCCCATGTTCCCATCCCCCACAGGCACCACATCCCCGTGCCCCCCATGTCCCCATGTCCCTGTGTCCCTGTCCCCCATGGGTACCATGTCCCCGTGTCCCCATGTCCCTGTTCCCGTGCCCACCAGCCCCCATGACCCTGTGTCCCCATCCTGGAGGGGCACCATGTCCCCATGCCTGCAGCACCCATGGGTGCGGGCGCATTCCCAGGCGGCCGCCCCACCCCAGGTGCCGCTTTGAAGCGGCCGCTGGTGCCGCCGAGCCCTTGCGGTGGGCACGGCCGGGCACAAGGGCCCTTCACCCGGGGTGGGGCTGCCCGGATGCCTGGGCCCCCAGCCGGGTGGGGGGGGGATGGAGAGGGAGGGGGCCTCACCTGGGGTCAGGGCTGGCACCAGCAGAGGTTGGTGCAGATGCTGGCGGGCTCCTCGTCCCGCACCAGCCCTGCCTCGATGGGCTCCAGGTAGCAGCTCACCAGGTTGTGGCAGCGCTCGGATATTGCCCGTGCCAGCAGGGAGCACACCGTGCGGCCTGCCTGCGTCACCCGGGTCTGCACCGGCACAGCCCCGCGTCAGGCACCACCTCGCATAGCCTCGCACGTGCTCGCGTGGTCTCGCACGGCAGGTGCCGCCTTGCATGGGCTTACACGAGCTCGCACGGCTTTGCACGATGGGCATTGCCTCACACAGGCTTGCATGAGCTCGCACAGGCTTGCATGGCTTTGCACCGTGAGCACTGCCTTGCACGGGCTTGCATGAGCTCTCATGGCCTTGCACGGTGGGCACCGCCTTGCACGGGCTTGCACAAGCTGGCACGGCCTTGCATTGGCTGGCACGAGCTCCCACGGCCTTGCACGGTGGGCACTGCCTTGCATGGGCTTGCACGAGCTTGCACAGCCTCGCACGGCTTTGCATGGTGGGCACCCCCTTGCACAGCCTTGCACACCAGGCATCCCCTTGCACAGCCTTGCACAGCCTTGCACACCCCTGCGTGGACCTCGCACGCCCCGGCCCCTACCATGTTGTGCGTGTTGAGCACCAGACTCTTGAGCTTCTTGAGGACCTTCTTGCAGATTGAGCAGCGGAGTTCGCCAGGGTCCTGTCCAGCAGCCCCGTGCGTGCCCGTCACCGTGAGCACCCGCCGGGCACCCTGCCCACCCCCTGGGTGCCCCAGCGGTGCCCAGCCAGGGCCCACCCACAGCCCCCCTGGTGCCCACCCAGTGCCCCCCATGGTGTCGTCCCCACTGGTGCCCACCCAGTGCCCCCCTGGGTGTCCCTAATGATGCCCTCCCAGTGCCCACCAGTGCTCCCATGGGTGCCCCATGGATGCCCACCCAGTGTCCCCATGGGTGCCCCACAGATGTCCACCCAGTGCTTGCCAGTTCCCACCCAGTGCCTGCAAGGGTGTCCCCATGGGTGCCCCCATGGGTACCTCCTTGATGCCCACCCAGTGCCCCCAAGGGTGCCCCCCATGCACCCCGTGCCCGCTCACCATCCTCTCCAGCATCTCCAGGTCCTCGAACAGGAGCTGCAGGCCATCCCCCGAGGCAGAGGGGACCTGGCACTCCGGGGTGTCCGGGCTGCACCCCTTGGCCCTCGCGGGCACGGCCCGGACCCTGGGGTGCAGCCCCTCGGCCCCCATGGCGGCCAGCAGCAGGGCTGGGCACCGCGTCAGGGGCCGCTGGCACCCAAACCTCCCGCCTCCCCACCACCCTGTGTCCCCACCCCTCCATGTCCCCGACCCTCCGGTATCCCAGATTCTCCTGTACCCCCGTGTCCCCATCCCTGTCCCCCCATCCCTGTCCCCCCCATGTCCCTTGGTATCCCCAGCCCTCCTTCCTCCCATGTCCCCGTTCCCTCTTGTCTCCATCCCTCCGTATCCCCACATGTCCCCATCTGCTGGTGTCCCCATCCCTCCCGTCCCCTCCCGTCCCATGTCCCCATCCCTGTCCTCTGTGTCCCCCCATTCCCCACATCCCCATCCCTCCCACCTCTCCACATCTCCGTCCCTGTCCTCCGTGTCCCCCTGTCCCCCCACATCCCCATCCCTCCTGTCTCTCCACACCTCCACCACTGTCCTCTGTGGCCCCCTGTCCCCCCTGTCCGTCCCGTCTGTCCCGTCCCCCCTTGTCCCCACGTCCCTGGCCCTTCCCATCCCTCCACCTCCCCAAGTCCCCATGTCCCCGTCCCAGTCCCCACCGGTGACAGCAGGCAGCAGGGCCAGCAGCGGTGGGGCCATGGCTGGCTGTCGCCGTGCCCCAGGGTGCCTTATGTACCCGCTCGGGGGGGGGGGTGGGGGGCACACTGTGGGGCTGAGGGCAGGAAGGGCCTCCCCCCTCCCCGGAAACCACAGTGGCCGCAGTGGGGGGCTGGGGGGACCCAGGCATCTGGGCAGGGTGGCCACATGTCACGTCCCCCCACTGGGGGGGGCTGCGAGCTTCCCCCCAACAGTGACCTGATCAGGGTGGTGGGGGGGACGAGGAGGTTTGGGAGGACTTGGGGGGACAAGAGGGCCTTGGAGGGGACAGGAGGGACTTGGGGGGACAAGGAGGACTTGGGGAGCTTGGGGTGACCTGAGTGGACAAGGAGGAGGCAAGGGGGGACCTGGGGGGGACTTTGGGGACCTGGGGGGGATAAGGGGGGTAGGATGGGAGCCGGGGGGCTGGAGGCACCTGGGGAGACTGGGGGAACAAGGGGACTTGGGGGAGGTGGGAGGAGTTGGGGGGACAGGGGGTGACAAGGAGGGGGCAAGGGGGGACCTGGGGGAGATAAGGGGGAGGCAAAGGAGGCGCTGGGGGGCTGGCAGGACCTGGGGCGACCTGGGGAAACTGGGAGGACTGGGGAAACTGGGGGGGACAAGAGGGGCTTGGGGGGGACTTGGGGTGACTTTGGGGACCTGGGGGGCCTGAGGAGGGAGAAGGGGAGACGGGAGGGACAAGGGGAGCTTGGGGGCACCAGGAGAACTGGGAGGATGGGGGGGGCTTAGGGGGAACTGGGGGGACGGGGGAGACCTGGGGGGGACACAGGGGACCTGAGGGCACTGGGGCAGGGGGGAAGTGTATGGGGACATGGGGGGGGGGGGCTCAGGAGGCCATGGAGGCCTGCGGGGACAGAGGACAGGGACATCCCAGCCCCCCAGTTCCTGGCAGTCATGTCCCCGTGTCCCACCGCAAACCCCAGAGCCACCCCCCTCCTCCCCCCCGGCTTCCTGTGGGGCTGGGGAGGAATGGGGACACGGGGGGGGGGGATGACACAGGGGCTGGGGGGGGGGGGAATGGAGACACAGGGCTGGCACAGGGCAGGCGGACATGGGGACATGGGGGGGGTCATGTCTGTCCCCACTGCCCCCAAATGCCACCCACAGCCCCCTCTGCCCCCCATGGCACCCCTCTGCCCCTATTGCACCCCATGCACCCTTCTGCTACCTCTGCCCTGCATGGAACCCCCCCACACACCTCCCATAGCACCCCATTGCACCCCATTGCACCCCAATGGCCTCACTGCCCCCGCACTGCACCCCCCTGCCCCCCTGGCAACCAATTGCACTGCTGTGACCTCTCTGCCCCCCACGGCACCCCTCTGCTCCTCATTGCACCCCATTGCACCCCTCTGTCCCCACTGCTCCCCATAGCAGCCTTCAGCCTCGTCTGCCCCCCATGGCAACCCTCAGCCCTCTCTGCCCCCCATGGCACCCCTCTGCTCCTTATGGCAGCACTCTGCCCCCATTGCACCCCTCTGCCCCCTCTGCCCCCCCTGTTGCACCCCCCACACACCCTCTGCCCCCCCATGACACTCCTCTGCCCTCCTTGCACCCCACTGCAGGCCGCTGCCCACTCTGCCCTCCCAGGCCCCCCCTTTGCCCCCATTGCGCCCCTCGGCCCCCATGGCATCACTTTGCACCCTCCTGCCCCTCTGCTCACATTGCACCCATTGCACCCCATTGAGCGCTTCTGATCCCAAGGCACCCCTCTGCCCTCCTTGCACCCCATTGCACCCTGCTGCCATCTCTGCCCCCAAGGCACCCCCTCTGCCCCCCATGGCACCTCTCTGTTCCCTCTGACCCCTATGGCACCCCCCTGCCCCCACTGCACCCTTCTGTCCCCTCTGCCCCCCCATGGCACCCTGTTGAACCCCGTGGCATCCTTCTGCTCCCCATTTAACCTCTCTGACCCCTATGACCCCATTGCACCCCTCTGCCCCTAATGGTACCCCCACTGCACCCCTTTGCCCCCCTATGGCACCCCTCCACCCCCCATGGCACCCTCGGCCCGCACTGCACCCCATTTTACCCCTCTGCTCCCAATGCCCCCATTTAACCCCTCTGCCTCCCCTCTGCTCCCACTGCATGCCATGGCACCCCTCTGCCCCACATGGCAACCCTCTGTCCCCCAATAACACCGCATGGCAGCCTTTTGCCCCCGTTGCACCCCATGGCACCCCTCAGCCCCCATGGCACCACGTTGCACCATTCAGACCCCCCACTACACCCCTCTGCCCCCCATGGCACCCTTCTGCCCCATCGCCCACCATTGTACCCCTCTGTCCCCAAGGCACCACATTGCACCCTTCTGCCCCTATTGCATCCTTCTGCCCCCCCCCCCATGGCATCCCCCACAGCACCTTTCTGCCCTCCATGGCACACCATTGCACCCTTCTGCCCCCCATATCACACCATTGCACGACTTAACTCACCGCCCCTCATTGCACCCCTCTGGCCCCTCTGCCCCCCATGGCACCCCTCTGTCCCGAAAGCACCACATTGCACCCTTCTGCCCCCACTGCCTCCCATTGCACCCCATTGCACCAAATGGCATCTACTGCCCCCCATGACACCCCTGTGCCCCCCTCTGCCCACCATGGCACCCCTCTGCCCTCTCTGCCACATGTGCACCCCATTGCACCCCTCTGCCCCCATTGCACCAATTGCCCCCCACTCCCCTCTCTGACCCCCCACGGTACCCTTCTGCCCACATTGTACCACATTGCACAGCCCTGCCCCCATTGCACCCCATTGCACACTTCTGCCTCCCCCCCTCCAGGGTGCCCCTCTGCCCCTATGGCACCCCAAGGCACCCCTCTTTCCCCCTCCCCCATGGCACCTCTCTGCCCTCCCTGCCCCCACATTGCACCCCACTGCCCCCATTGACTCCTATTGCACCCCTCTACCTCCTTTGCCCCCCATGGCACCCATCTGCCCCCCCAGGAGTGCAGGGGATCAGCCTATGCCAAGGAGGCTGAGAGGCCAAGCCTTCCCCACCCAGCGGACCACTGCCTGGCCAGCAAAGCCAGGGGTTCACAGCAGCACCTCTCTTTTTATTCCCTGCAGAGGAGTCCATCTCAGGTACAGGGTGGTCTCCCCTTTGCACGGCAGCAGTTCCTAGCGCCTTCCCCTCCGCTGCTCCAAGGGCATCTTCTCCCCGGTGCTAGGGAGTCCAACGGAGAGGTGGTCAGTGTCAGGTATAGGGAGAAGGCAGAGAAAGAGCGGGCCTTGGTCAGGCCAGGTCTTCCTGGAGCTGCTGTGGACCATGCCCTCCAGATGGGCAAGGAGACCTCAGGCTCTTGCCACCTTGTTGGAGAGCAGCTGGCTGCTCAGAGGACTGGAGGGAGGAGGGACAGGTCCCAAGGCTTGCAAGGGGAAGATGCTGACATGTGCCTGAGGCCGTGGCCCTGCTACCTCCTAGGCCCTCTCTCAGCTCCTTGGAAGCCACTGCAGAAGAAAGCAAATGCAGGGGAAAAAAAAAAAAAACGTTCTCCGCATTCATGGGAGGCAATGGCAGGGTCACTCCTGTGTGAGAACATTTACAGGCCAGCAGCAGGGACAGGGCTGGAGTTTGTGCTTGTGCAGGCGCTGCTGCCTGAGGAAATGGTAGGGCAGCAGCAGGCACATGGCTCAGACACGGGGCTGTATGGTCACTGCTGCCTCAGGACCTGACAGACAAGGACCAGGCACATGGCTTCACCGCTCATTCTGAGGTCACTTCTGCCTCAGGACCTGTTAGGCCATCGGCAGGCTCTTGGTTGCTGTAGTTTCTTGTAAAGCCACCTGGATAGCCCAGCAGCAGGAACAGCATCAGCACAGCGGCTGTGAGGTCACTTCAGTCTGAGCAGCTGAGCAGCAGGAACACGGCTGTGAAATGGCTTGTGAGGGCACTTCTGTCGCTGAAGACGCTAGGCCAGAAGCGCGCTGGCCTTGCAGGGCTCTTCCCTGCTGGGCTGGGCTCTCCAGGGAGGAGTGAGCTGCCCCCAGGCGGCATTGGGCAGGGGGGCTCGTGCCGGGCTTCCGCTGCCGTGGATCCAGCAGGGTGCGTGGAGTCCGCTGAAGACACTCATCACCGAGTTCACACAAGCAGGGATTTGGTTGGTTTGTTTGGGACTATTTGCACACTGAAAGCAAGAGACTGCTGTTGCATTTAAAAACAAAGATTTATTATCCTATTCAAATGAACCGCGCACAGCACACAACTACAACAACACAGTTCATGCGGTTGTGAGGTGACTCTTGTTCTACATAAGTACTCTGCCACGAAATAAATATAGGGGTGTGTGTATATATATATGCATATATACGCATACAAACACGCACACTGTATCTTCCACTCCAAATTAAAGTCAGGATGTTGCTGACAGCTCAGGGAGCTGGAAGACACTGCTCATAAACCTCTCTCCATGGAAAGAGCTTCTGCTGATCTCAGGGGGATTCAGATCGTGGTTTCCATCGCCTCGTACAACACTGTAGCTCCCACCACTGCATGGCCCTGCATCAGACTGACTGCAGGCCCTGCACTTTTTCTAGCCTACTGTTTTGTTTTGTTTTGTTTTTTTAATAATAATGGTGGAATGCAACCTAGGTGTTTTTGTGGAAAGAAATGTGTTTCTTTTCTTTCATTTAACTTAAGAGGAACAGTTATAATACATTTGTTGATTAATATAAACATTTCCTTTAGTTGGGTACATTTACCAAAAGTAAACAATCCTGCAGCCTGTAACGCTGCACTGTAGGCACTAATGGCATTTTGACTCGCAGAACACTTCTATTTCTACATCTGTGTCTTTTTCTTAATGAGAAAGGTAAAGCACAAATAGACTTAGTGCTGTTCTGTTCCTTTTTACTTTTAGGCAGGAAATCCATTCTGTTGTTGGGCCTCCCTGTATTGCAGCATCTGGACCTTTAGTAGAAGCATTTGAGAAGCATCCTGTGAAGGCATGCTTGCCGCTTTGGTCATGAGGCAGCGGCTTGTCTGCTTATGTGCTTGAGGTACCACCCGCAGGCAACGGCTTGTGGTCTTCCCGAGCAAGTAACCTGGTCCAAAGGAGCCTCTGGAAATGAGACAGCAGAGCGTGAGCTGGCGAGCTCTTCGGACAGGCTGAACGTTGGTCACCTCCTATAAAATGAACTTGGAAATTTCGATTCACAACCGGGCTTCTTTGACAGGGCCTGCCCTCACCTTTCCTGCCTATGTTGTGGCGCTGCTTGTGCTCCAGACTGGCTTGGACACAAGCCCACTCTGAACTGAAAACTCGGCACTCCCGGTGGTGCAGCAGCGTACCCAGGCTCCTACACCTTGCTGAAGGGCTCATCTGCTTTGCTCAAGCACAGCCCCACACGAATCGAGCTGTGAGGCTCCTTAGGAGGGACCTTAGCTCTCAGTAGCTCTGAAGTCAGGCAGAGGTTCAGGTCTGCTTCTGTCTGGGTAGCTAGGCCTATAATCGAATCCAAGGAGAAATTACACTCTGTTAGTAAGTAACTGTTTTGTCTTGGTAGGCGTGTTCTGACACTTTGCCTGTACCCGCTGTATGGTTGATACACAGTTTACATCCTGTTTACATCCTGTTTACACGTGTTAGTTTGCATAGATAGAGAGTTATTAGTTCCGCAGCAGCCTATTCTACATGCCTCAATATTCTCATGCAAACCTCCTTTTCAGCAGCACGCAGGAAGCCCAGAGGACAGCACCAACTATCTTTTATACTCCGCATGGCCGTGTAGAGTGGGGGGCTCTTGGAGTCTCACGGGAAGCTACATTTACTACATTTTTACAGCACAGTCCAGCATAGGCACCAGTTCTGGTGCTTGCAACATCAGATGTACGTCATGCAAATCTCCCCAAGGAGCTCTTCCATTGGTAGTTTTCCTTTTTCAGTTTCAGATTCATTTATGGATCTCTTAAGCACCTGAATGCTGTGCTTTCCCAAGCAAATGCATACTGATACCACTAGGACACCCTGCCTGAATCTCTTAAATTTCCTTAGGCAGAAGACAGTACTGAGAACACTTGTCTAAACTGTTTTCTGACTCAAGAGATTCACGCTGACCCAGCCTTCCCCCCTCCTCCCCACAGGCTTATTAGACAGATGTATAAGTTTGCTTAGGAGAAGAATTCCCGTGACTTTGAGATAGTTACTTATATCCTGAGTCCAGTGTATGTAATATGTGCAATGGAAAAGGCAAGCAAGGTACGTTCACCAAAAGCCTACCTTCTGACAGTCTGCCATTGCAAAATATAGTTGTTACATTGTTCATAAGAGAAATCCAGTTAGCATTTCAACGCCTTAACCAAGATGTCAGTTCTTTCTTCATGAAGGCTAAGGCTTGAAAAATTGGGAAGCTCAATTCCACCCTGTGTTTCAGGGACTTTAGCAAGACAACTACACCAATGCCCATCAGCAGACTTCAGTAGGAATGCATCCTTCACCTTCTAGACTTCTGAGAGTTCACGTTCAAGGAAGGCGATAAAAACGTCGAACAGGTTACTCTCATGCTGACGATTTCCTCCTGAATACAGAAACAAAAATCTTGACTAGGTGTGCTTACCGTCCAATACTTTGAAAGAGTGGAACTTGGAATTTCTACAAATTTGTCCCACTGTTAATAAATTCCTTCTAAATTGAACACTGCACTTCCAGCCATGTCAACAGTTGCTGGCATCAAGGCAGCTCCCTTTTCTCATAGAAGGCTCCAGCAGTTCAGGCCTAAGCCCCCAGGTCAGGGCTCAGTGCTGTCCCTGGAAACAGTCCTCCGTTTCCTCAGGACTGCAGAAGCCAGGTCGCTCTCCCATGGAATACTCCAGCAGCCAGGGTGCTAAGTTTCTACCTTATTTTTCCAAAGACGATGACAAAAAATGGTGTTAGGATACAAGAGTTAATATTGGCCTCCTCAAAGAGTGCAAAGCGCTTCAGCCCTAGTAGCACTACCTCAAACATTGACATCTTGGAGTCTCTACCGGAAGCCATTCTTGCAGTTCCTTCAAATGATAGCATGAAGCTAATGCCGTCCTGCTATGCAAAACTTTGCAGCTTCTCCCCAAACCACCGCTGTTTCCCCCTAGTGGTCCATCTGCCTCCTCCCATTTCCATTTCCTGTCTTTAACAGTTCATTGAACTCATTCACAAGTCAGCCCTCAGCCACGTATCTGATCTCTCTCTCTAGACAGACAGGCAAGACTTGATAGTAAAGCCTTTGGTTACTCTTTAAGAAGATGCAAGTTCTTGGATTTTCTCTCCTGGAATTTGTCAGCAAGAGTTGAGCAGAAAGTCTAAAGCTGGGGGAAAGAAAAAGGTATTCTGCATCTCCAGATAATACCTAAGTATCAATAAGAAAAGCTAACCTGCTGGTGTTTAGAAAAGAATTACAAGGAATAAAGAAGAAAAATCATTCAAAGCTTTTGGTTTTGTTCTTTTCTTTGCGATTCCTTTAAACTTGCTGAAAGCAAAGAACTTAAAGTCATATTTCATCATACTGTGAGTTGAGTTTTGCTGACAGAGAACAGATACAGGTAATCATTACATCTGCAGATATTGTGCCCATACAAGGAAACACCTGGTCTTTCAAGCAGCAAATTAGAATTGACTTCCAACAGTTAAACCTGTCGTGCTCATAAACTAATCAAGTGTACCTAAAATGCTCAAAAAATCCCCACATCGCCAAACTCACCTTTTTAAACCAGGACACTTTTGGAGTACAGTCTCCTTGTAAGCCCTTAGCTATGAGAAAGCATTGTATACGGTTTGATTCTACATATATTCCAGCTTTTATCCACCTTTAAGGAATTACTACCATAAAAGCTCAATACTGACAGAAGTTTTCTAAGCACGCAAATGTACTGATTCCTCAATTCAATATTCTCCTGCAAACAGCTGAGTTTGCATGGATAGTGGTAATACAGTCTCTGTTACCTTGGACATCACACTTTGGATCTGTCATAGGACCTCTGGATAAAGCAACGGAAAAATGACCATCTCTCTTTTTACATCTGAACTTTGGTCAGAGAGGCCACCTGCACCTAAAGATCAATTCAACAGAACACATACCATAGGTTAAAGAAAGGTAAAGAAACTCCATCATTGCCTCTATTTATAATTTGGGGGTTATGGGAGTATTCTTTCTGAATAAACTACTATAAAGGAGAGGGGCAGTAGAATTTTACATTCAAACATTTAGAGTTTACTCCCAGCCCCTCCAACAAAGTCCAATTGCTCTTAAAGAATCACTTCTAAAAGGCCAGGTGTAGACAGCCCAGCTAGAGTCACCAGTCCCAAGAGATTAAATATTATGCCAAGAGATTCAATGCTGACACCATTTAGAATCTGTACAAGAGCAGGGAGGAGAGCACTTCACAGCCACGCAGTTGCTCCTCCACTTCAGCAGATTCCTCCCTCCCCCCTTCTCTAACCACACTCACCTTCTGAAAGCTCTGCTAGGGCTGCGCTTCCTGCGCCTCGCAAAATCTTCCTCATCCTCAGAGGAGGAGGAGGGCGAATCACTGTAGGAGACGGCATGTTTCCATCTGCCAGCTTGTCAAGAACAACAACACAAACAAGATTAAGAACACACTATGTCAAAAATCAAGAGAAGTCTACCTTGGAACGCACTGCGAGAGAGATCTACGAATTGTCCAGCTCACTATCTTCCTCAGGCATGTGATTTCCAAAAGCGTTACATGTTTTTCCTTGTGAGAGCAAAATTCAGCCTTTGCTGGGAAGGCAAAAGGCCTAACTAGTTTACAACCAAAATTCAGCTACAAATTGCTCATTTTCTCCAACGCAACTGACACAGAAAGCACCCAGTTTCACTGAGCATGAAGTATCCACTCTCTGAAACATAAGCCACTTGCACATACCAGTCTGTCTTCCAAAACTGAGGCCCCTCTTCTTTCCTAAACAGACTGCTCTCAAGAATGCTAAACAAAGTGCTCATATCATGCAATAGAGAGCATTTTCCAAGTTCCAAGTGCTTACAGAACGCAAAACAACCTCTGTCACCACACTCACCGTTACCGCTTCTTTTTGGACTTGTTCTTGTTTAAGTAGGCTTCCACAGAGAAACAGTCCAAGAAGAAACTAGGATTGGCAGCTGAGGGATTAGAAAAGAACATTGCACTTCTGTTCAGTCTGACTTTTGCATACAGTAGGCCAGAGCTGTGCAAAGGCACTGTATTGTGCTTGCGAATCTATTGCCCCTGGTTTCCACTGAACTTAATGTTCAAAGCGGTTACCAAAAACAGCAGGAAAAGGAAAGAAGGGAGCTCCTGAGACAGCTTCAATTAATTATGATGCATACAGGAAAGGCTTTTGCCATTAGCTTCTGCAAAGTAACTTGAAATTCTTTCAGGAATGACACCAAGAATGCAAAACACTGAGTGTACTTGTCTAGTCAGCTTTTAATAATACCTTCTCAAGTAAGTAGCCAGATGCCAGCAAAGGAACATACATGCTCTCTTTACCTACCTGCCAACTAAGAATAATTTCATATTATTTCTCAGTTAAAAAAATTTTTTTTCAAAAAAAGAAAATTGGTCCTGCTTTCTGAATGCAAGATAAATGATAGGGAGTATAGAGACAGAGCACATGGAAAACTGAGAAATGAGTCTGTGAGCACTGCCAAGCCCACACCTCACTCCTCCAGCACTCTTCTCTTTGATCACAACGGCATGAACTTCTCTCCTCTTCTGTTCTTTACTCTCCTGTTCCTTGAATCCCTCCACTTGGTCCAGTGATGCCATCTAACTTCCTTTACACCAACACTCACACATGCTTCCCTGTAATCACACATTCTCTTCTGGCACTCTTCCCACTAGGAAAGCATACTTCAGTTTTTCTCCCCATTTCAAATTCCACAGTTTTCACTTTGCACCTTAACGGAATGCCGCCCCCTACTCTTTTCTCCCATTTGACACACTATTTATAGTGCCTTTATGCAACTTTCTCCCGTCCACCTCCCTGAAATCCACACACTTGAACCAAGTCACACCGCTCCACTCTCTAGATCTCCCAGGCCTTGTATTGAAGCCACTCTGCTTAAAATCATAGGGTAACTTTTCTGAATTAGACTTCCAGACCATTAGTCAACTCTCATTCTTCCTTACTAGTCTACTGCCTTTGGCACATTTCACCATGCTTCTTTTTAGGCATCTCTTGCCCTACTACCTCCATTTCTTTCCGCCACCCTCCCTAGCTTCCTCCTTCCCTCTCAATGGTCTCTCACAAGGAGTCCTGATGCCAACGTGCTTCTTTGGGTGGCCCAGGCTATGGCTAAACTAACGCATAAAAAATGGCCGTGCACTCTTCCCTGGCCTGTTAATGACTAATAACAAGATTACCCCAGGGCTAACTAAGACCTCATACCTGCACGTTTGCCTTGAACTTTTTGGTAGGTTTTCATTCCCCTCATTCAAAGTTTTGCACAGCCTGCAGAACATGTGCGAGGAACCGCCTTCACGAGGTATTGCATAATTACATCTCTCCCTCAAAGCCTGATCAGCTCAGCTACTGCAACATGCTCTTCTGTCCTGAAATACAGCCTTGCCCCACTCACATCCTTTCAGAAAGGTGCTGCAAAGCTCATATTCTGAGCTTAGTGCCTTAATCACAAAGAGCATTCTCCCCAAACCCTTCAAGTTTCTTCTCTCACAGCAAACATAAATTTGCTAAGGCTTTTCACGATTTAGCCTCATTCCTACATTATTTCCTACGGAGTACCCAGAGGACAGCTCTGAATTCCAAGCCGGCCCTGACAGCAGCTCCAACTGCCTGCCTGCTCAACACACAAATGCGGAAGCACGTTCCCTTCTCCCCTGTCATCTTCACGCTTCACAGGAGCTTTTCATATGCATCTGGCAGTTTACCTCACCTCCTGAATATTCTGGCTGGGCTGCTCACAACCCACAAGAACTGTCAGGCTGCTGCTGTAGTGAGAGCTGTGCTTACCATTCAGGGTAGTACTCTCCATTTCCTTGTATTCCCACCTGCCCTCAGACAAGCCTTTTCTCTTGTGTTAGGTTGTAAGCATTTTGGAAAAGGACTGGTTCCTTTTGAGGACTCTAGGTCCTGAGCTTACTAGCAGCGCCTTGGAGTCCATGACTATGGCTTTTAAGCTCCTTGGCTCTACAGAAATATGAAGAGATGAAGAGTATCCAGTAGTTCAGCTCATTTCTTTAAGATGAGGTTCTGGCTGGAACATGGTAAAGAAAACTGAAAGCCGGAACAAACCTACACTGCCATCCTGAGTGTCAGCGATTTCCTCATCCGTTCTTTAAGTTTCTTTCTTGTTCTTTCCTCCTCGGGAGTACATACCAAGGTTTTCCTAATTGCAAGAAACAAGAAGGCTCAGACACAAACATGCAGAAAATCTGACACGCACACTTGGTGCCTACATAGGAACTTTATCAAGGCTCTGCATATACACAAAAGATTAGCATACACTTCCACTATGCAGAAAGCAAGAAAGAATCCCTGGAAACCAACCATCTAGTTTTACTTATTTTCACAGTAGGCAAATTCCAATTTAGGCTTGTAGCCTTCCATCTAATAGTGGTGAGAAGTTGGAAGCGTATTTTAATAAAAGAAATGATTAGCAAAACAAAAAGCAGGACATCCACAGAGATTCCTGGAGTATATGAATCTCTCTTTCCTTTTTATCCTAGAGTTCTCGAAGAACAGGGCCGTGATCCCCGCAGGGAGCACCCAGGAGGAGAGAAGAGGAACATCATTCTGGCATCCAGGACTGACCACAAGAATTTCTGCTCTAAACTGGCATTCAGTAAATGGGGAAGCTACCATGCATTTCTTATCCAGATACAAAACTGAGTGTACCAGCTAATCACACACTAATAATCCACCAGTAGAATCATGAAAAAAAGCCATATTTAACCAGCGGATACAGAAGTATTCATACTGGCACTTGACAGGTATCATATGAAGCATTGTGGATAATTCTGGTCTCTTCTGGAAGGACAAAAAAGGGAATTTATATTCAAACAAAAAGCAACAAAGGCAGGCTGTGAATATGCTCCAGAAATGAAGTGCCTGTCATTCAAAAGGACACTAGGAGAATTTAACAGTGAAGAGCACAGTGAAGACAGAGGAAACATGATTGTTACATATAACCGAAGGTGCTCTAGGCACAGAGAACCACTTAAGCTCACGGGAAATGCTGGCACAAGAACAAACATCCATAAAGTTGCCACCAATAAATGTAGTTGGATTTGAGAAGGCTTCAAATCCCTGAAAAGAAAATTCTGGAAGTAGCTCGCAATCAAGGGAATCTCACGAGGGAGCTTAAGTCCATTTCTGAAAATGATTCTAGGATACATTTGCCCTGTAACAGGTGCCTAAACTACCGGACACAGGAGATTCTTTGGGAGGTGATGAGATGTCAAGGAAAAACAGGCAAACGGGAATCCAAACCTGAGTTTCAGAGAGAAGCACAGGAAACAATACACTGCCTTTTTAGCCTGTAGGCTAACCACACTTCCCAAGCGCACATCGTTCTTCAGTGCATGACGAACAATAAGAGTCAGTAACTGCGGAGGAAAATCACGACACGTTAACAGCTGGTTGTGCCCATGCAACGGAAGGCATCAGGCCATCTCTTAGCACATTTCAACCCCAGCCATCATTTTGATAAGTTTTAGAGTAAAAAGGCAGGCCCTGGAACAGCTGTTTGTAAACAGAGTGTCCATTCCAAAAAAAAAAAAAAAGAAAGAAAATCACAGAAAGGGCCTTCAGAGAATGCAGCATAAGGTGTATATGCCAACTTGTCCCTGTGGGATCTTGCAACGGCACTGTCATTTCTGAGGTCTGACAAGGCTTCCTTGCCATAACTTGAGGGGAAATCCCCCTGAAAGGTAACACAGTACCTGCTGACTTTCTGCTACCAGGAAGATCAGGCTCTTGCCAAGAAGCACATCCGTACTTCAGAGATGCCGACACGCCAGGCTCCCAGACATCTACGTGCGACTCTGCAGTGACTGACCAAACATGTTGCAGGTTGCCTACACGGAGCAGAGAGAGCACAGGCAGCTTCACTGACTAGCATCATCCTCAAACCCAGCAGGAAAGGAGAAAGCATCCTTCCCTTACAGAGAGCAGCAAACCTACGTAAGCCTCACCCACTCTCACTGGAGTACAGAATCGCAGAATGGCCGAGGTTGGAAGGGACCTCTGGAGATCCTCCTGTCCAACTCCCCGCTCAAGCAGGGTCCCCTAGAGCACGCTGCCCAGGATTGTGTCCAGACGGCTTCTGAATATCTCCAAGGAAGGAGACTCCACAAACCTCTCTGGGCAACCTCTTCCAGTGCTCTGTTACCCTCACAGGAAAGAAGTTTTTCCTCGTGTTCAGCCGGAACTTCCTATGTTTCAGTTTGTGCCTGTTGCCTCTCCTCCTATCGCTGGGCACCACTGAAAAGAGTCTGGCCCCATCCTCTCTACACCCTAAATTACGGAAAGCAGGCAAAAAGTCATGGGAAGGACAAACTATCCAGCACAGAAAGGTCAGGAGTGCTGCTCTTTTCTGGTTTTCCCCTTCTGATTAGAGGCCTCCATGAACATTTTTGCTAGTACCCCAGAGTGGCAGGAGGACACAACTGAAGCCTGTTCATTGCTTGCTTCCACCCCGGCCGAGGTTTCACAGGGAACACGCTCAAACCTGCTTTCCTGCAGCACAAGTCCGGCTTTTCTGACCGCCTTCTACGCTTAAGCAGAAACCCCAGCCATGAGGAGGGCTCTGATGGCTTTCCAGACTGTCGGTATTGTCAAGAGAGAAAAGACAGTCTGCACTGCAGTCAGTGATATGAAGGAACAGGAATAACGTTGGGCTCTGGATCCAAAGACGGGGAGAAGGGAAAGCAATTCAAAAAGAAGAACGAATCTCCTCGCTTTGAGAGAGGCCTGTACTCCACGACTGTCACGCAGACACCGCAGGACAGACACGTGATAGCAAGAGAAGGGTCCTGTACAAACCTTCTAGGGCGTGTTATATTCCTTTAGGGAACGGGTGCTGTAAAGATGAGTGGGTATTTCCTCCCAGTCTGGACAGCGCAGAAACAACTGGGCGGAAAGAAGAATACCCTAGTCACTACCCTCTCATCTAACATCTCAAAAGGAGTGATGAGAGACCTCCCTTATCCTGTCCACAGAAATGACTGATCATTGCCCTCGCAAGATCAAACTGCGAGTCAAGGCAAGGGAAAAGCCTGTCCTGCTTGTCCAGGATTGGCCTTCAGCAGTTAGAGGTAGTTGGAGATGTCATCTTCTGAAATGGCTTTCAAGCCCTTCCTTCCTTGCAGCATATTTGAATCACCTTAAGGGAAATAACCTGACTTACTTACTCTGTGACTTGATCTTACTCTGTGACTTGATCTTACTTCAGGAAGATTATGAGTGAAGGACCAGGGGGCAGAGAGGGAAGAAAGGGAGGGAAGATTGGGTCTTTCGGGACCCCACTACATCTGCCCAGCCACAAGAGTTCTCACTTCAAAATGATTTCTAAAAAGGGAACCAGGGCACGTAGTTGAGTGCTGCCTTAAATACTTAGGCTGAAAAATTATTAGTGAAAATCAGTTTTCTGTTCCTCTTGATGTTTGCCCCAACAAAGAAATACAATCTAAACACATTCAGAATCAGAGCAGGAAGATGGCCAGTAAAGCCTTTGCTTTTTTTCTTTTTTCTCCTCCTCCCTCCCTATCTCTCCAATCAACTTAAGCATTCAGCTGCCAATTCTTTCAGGTGACAAAGTTCATCTGAAGAACACTCCACACCTGCCACTTTGGGGGCAGCATGGCTTCGCCCATCTCCCTCCTACATGCGTGCAAGACAGGACAACCCAGCAAAACCACATCGACTTCACTAACAACAGCTTGCAAGCCCCTGAGCAAAAGCTGCTCCTCGAAACAACTCCTGTTTTAACAGGTCAACGGGTTAAACACATTTCTCCCCAAAAGACACAAAGACCACATACATTACAAAGCCATTGTCTGCAGGCCCTTGCCCAAGAGGAAGTGCACAGCTTCTGCTGGCAAGCACGTGTCAGAAATCCAGACAGACAACACAGCTCTGACCTGCAGAGGCCTCTGGAAGTCCCAGCCCTCGTCCTACACACCAAATATGCAGAGAGCTGCAAAACCCCAGCCCCTGCCCCAGACACTTCACACCTACACCACTTCCCCACTTCTGCCATTTGGGCAAGACATCTGCAGCTGATGAGGAGCTGCACTCACCTCTGCGAGTCTCTGCTTTCCTTCACCTGCTTTGTCTCTGGACACACAATCTGCCCACATGCACAGAAAAATCCTCACAGGCACTTCCATTCAGGTGTCGTGGAATCTCCTAATGAATGGAAAAGAGAGGGAGAATTTGCCTCTCTCTTGGCTGCCTGGCCCACTTGCCCTCTCAACTGGTCCATTAAGAAGAGGACCAGATGCCTTTGGCCTTTCTCTAATGGCTTGCGCTCATTAGTACGGGTTCAGGCCTTACGAGGAGGAATTCCATTCCCCTTCCCAAGCCAAGTAATGCTCACATACACGTGACTCCAGCTGCTTACAACAAAAAACAAACATAAAAAAACCCACTCACTCATCTCCGTATGGTAGGCCAACAGAAAGAATCAAAGGACACTGCCTGGCTGGGCAATAAAGTGTCCGAGGATAGTCACTGCAGGACAAGTAAAGCATCTGGGGGAGAAAACCCCCAAATCTTAACTTTACATGCACAGCGACAGGCTGTGACCTAATGGTTATTGGTCAAGAAGACCCAACCACTCAAACAGAGATGGCCAGGAAAAGACATGCTCCTTGCTCTGCAGAGGTCAAAAGAAGCAGAGCAAACGGTATTAGAAAAGGAACAGAGAACCCAAGCAAGAAATTGCATTAGGCCCTTCCAAGGACTCATGGTAGGCCTTCAGCCCAAAGACTGGGTGCACCCCTGGAAGAACAAATACAGCCAAGGCCATCGGGCTACTACCTCTGCCTGACGAAGCTCCCAGGTCTGTCACAGCCTGCTGGAAGAATACTCTCAGGAGAAAAAAAAAAAGTCACTATATGCTGCCCTCTTCTGGTCCTGCTTCCTCGACAGCTGCTGTTCAACACTAGCCAAGAGAGTACCAGGCTGAAACAACATCTCGTTCAACCCAGTGGCCCCTCTGCTCCTGCTCTCTAAAGCTGTTGGAGTAATCATCTTCACTACCTCTGCATCAGGGGCCAAGACGTCCAAGGGTGTCAGCTGAGCTAGAGATTTGTGCTATGCCAGCTAACACACGCAGAAATGTTTGCTAACACTGAAGAGCTGTGATAGTTTGGAAGCTCTTGAAGTGGGGAGAGCGGGGGCCAGGAGCAGTTACAAAGCTCTTGGAAGAACGCAATGCCTCCCATGGATAGCACGCTTCCTCTTACACTCAGGCTGCTACTAGGAAGCACTTCCTTGACATTCTTCCCTCTGCTCAAAAGCCTAGCTTTACTGATTGCTCTGTAAAGTTAGCACATTTGTGCCAGAGGCTACCATGGATTTGACAGCAAAGTTGTGGCTCTGAATATACTGGGAAGGTGGCAGAACCTCGGCATCCAAGACCCCGCACGGAGGGCACAATGCCACACGAGATCAATAACTCGGGTCCCATTCCCTCCAACTTGCAGCAAGTCAATCACAAAGACTGACGGTCTGCATCTACTAAGAGAAAAGCAACAACATCTAATCCTGCGTTAAACAGAGAGAACCTGACAAATCCTTCTGGTGAGTCAAAGCAGAAAAGCACTGACTGAGCAGTTACAGCAAAGCTTCACAAAGCTTGCTGCCTTTTGGTCCCATTGCATCAAAGCATTTCCTGGCCTTCTTTCTGACCTGTTATTAAGATACACTTGTTAAAGGAGACACAGCACAGCCTTGGGCTGCACACAATAAAACCAAAATGGACTATCCTTACTTGCTGGTGCTCCTCACCCAACTCTAAAGAAAAGCCAGTTTGACTCACCACCAGTGCCCAGGGCGTTCTCAAGTGAATGGGCACTAAGATGCGGTCCTCTTGGAAGACGTACACTCCTCCCCTCCATCTTCCTACTGCTCCAGAGCCCCCACAAATTAGTTTGCGATAGAACAAAGTACCCAAAGCATGAACCACTGGCTAGCCTTCCTTCTTCTTTCTTTACACCACAAGATTCACGTAGCGATTGGTGATCTGTATAACAAAAAGAAAGCTTGAGGTGAGAAATGCAACACTGCTTTACCAAAGGAAAAGTACACCAACACTTCTCTGCTGGCCACCCTGCAGCAGGCAGCTGCCTGAGAGAACTCCAGGCGCAGCTTCTCTTCCCAGACTTTAGCGCATGGTTACCGCTTCAGAGTTTGCTAGGAACACTTGTCACCCACTCCAGTCAATCTGGACTTGAGTAGGACTAACTCCAGGAAGCAGCACCAGACAAGAAGGACAGGTGCTTTCAGAAATACTGCGCCCTTCGAGGCTGAAAAACAGAACCTGAACACAGATACTTCGGAGATCTGCAGTGGGAGGGGGGGTCAGCAACGAATTGGGAAAAGGAAACTCACATACACCCTCAAGGGGTATTTTTCAATATATACTGGTGGAGAACACCACTGCGCTGCAGCAAGTTTTACCTCACCCTTCAGCCAGCCAAGCTCCTTTAGCCTGTGGATGCGCTCACAGGTGACCCTGAGGTTGACAGCACTGCTCATCATCTCCTCTGGTTTGCCTTCCTCCAATGCAGCAAGGACCCCTCTCGCCATTCCTGCAAAAAGCACAGGTACAGGGGAAAGGGCTCAGGAGACAAAGTCCTCAGCACAACCACCTGTGCGCAGCAGTCAGCTGAAACAAGGCCTTGCAAAGCCTGTCAAGCTACAGCTTGGAAACAGCAGGAGTGCTTCGGAGCACCGGATCACTGGCTTCCTCAGTTTGCTGCTCAGTTAGCAACAGCAGCCTGGGATTTTTTTTTCCTTTCAGAGTCCTAATTTGGAAGGGCAGGGTTGTTTCAATCTGTTTTCATATCAGTGCTGACAGGTGCAAGAGAGGAAGCTGACAGAAAACATGAGCGCTAGCAAACACAAGGAAACGGCTGAGGAACGAACACAGGAACAGCAAGAGCCTCCTCTCCCACATCAGGCTGCAGCCCTCACAACACTGAGCTTTAACCTCACCGCAGCAGGCATTCTCCACACTAAGGCACCTAACACAGGAGCCTGGAAGAACTTGAAGGTGGTGAGCTTCAAAGGGAACGGAGCTGACAACACAAGGGCAAATGGACGTCACTACATGGGAGTTCAGGCAATCAGAAGTCCACGCTGGGCGTCTGACTCGCTGCAAAAGGGCTGCTGGCATCCAAGTCCGCTTAAAGAAACCATGGGCCTATTAGCATAAAATACTCTGATCTGCAATAGCACCTCCTTCTTGCTTGAGGCTGGGTTCACAAAATTCAGAAACCACCCTTTTCCCTCAGATTGTAGCATTACTCTGCAGGCTTCAGTAAACCCTTGTTTTGCTAGTCCTTTCCAAGCCAGATTGGAGCAAGTAAGGACAGACTGCTCGACTAGCACACAACGACAAAAGTCTTGCTCATGCATAAAAGTGCAAGAAGGATATTTTGTACACACAACCAATCAACCAGCCAATTCCTCCCTTTCCGAACTCCCAAGTGCCTTTTTAGGGAAGGCCGCTTTCAAACTGTGCACCTGTCTGCTACTGAATCCAAAGCCAAATAGAGCCAAGAAAGCCACAGCGTTGGCTGAGTTTACACAAGCATTAAGAAGCTCAGCAAAGCCTCCTATATAGCTCTTCAGCTGAGATTGAGTTCTCATGATAGTTCTCATTTCCACGGTTAAGCTTGTATTTCTCATCTCAGTCCTTATCACAGCTGAAAATCCAAGAGATGCACCACATATCTCACAACACACGGAAGAGCAGACTAAACATGTGTTGCAACCTTGTACTGGAAGTCAACTAAGCTGGTGCACTGTGCGCTTTCAAGCGTTACCCCACAGGCAAGAGGGAAAGAATGAAAACAGCATGGAGTGGAGTGCTCCGAATGGCACAGCCACAAAAGAAACGACAGCAGGAGACCTCTGTCAAAGCACCGTTTGTTGAAGAAGGCCCCCCTTCCCCTGGGAAAAACAACTGGCACCACAGAGCATTCTTTACTCAACAACATACTCGGAAGAGGGCAAACAGTTACAGTTGAAAACACTCAATCAGCTTTCCCTAAAAAAAGAAATAATAAAAACAATAAAAAGACCTTGCGGGAGACAGCGTGGTGCCTTCCTGAAGTCAGCGCAAGAGCAGCCCCTGCTCTGCCCTCCTGCACCGAGCTGGGCAACACTGCTGCTGCCTCCCCGGGCACGTGGCTCCCTCCTGGCCAGGCCCTTCCCACCAGCACACGTCCCCAGGGCAAGGACCAGGCTGCGGCTGTGCTGCCAGCAGCAGCCTCGCGGGAGCCTGCTGCCAGCTCCCCGCTCCGAGCCCTGGCCTGTTCCCTGGAGCCCAGAGTTGGGCGCCAGCAGCTGCCTCCCCTCGCCCACCGCCAGGAAGGCTTTGTGCCAGGCAGCACCCGGCTGTCTGGGGGAGTGTGCAGGGAGGGCTTGGAGGAGCTCTGCAGCTCTCCTGGACCTGGGAGGCAGGTGGCGAGGGCCACGGTGACTCCTGGAGATGCCTTTTGTGTCCTGCTCATGCTGACGTGGCAGAAGCCCCCCAGCGCTGGGGTCATCACGCGTGGGTGTCGTGCTGCTTGCTGCCCACACCTGCATTTTGGAAAGGAAAAATGAGTGTGGTGTGGGGCCAGTCACTGCAAGTGCACGAGAATAACTAACAGGCATTTTTCAAGGCAAAGTAACTCTTCTTGTCCTGTTGGGTGCCCGAGAGATGGCTTCTTTCCTCAGCAGCATCCCTCAAAACCTGTAGCTGCATGACGGCCCGTGCTGTGTCCCGGGCCCTGGGGCCTTGGGGCCTTGGAAGGGCCACTGATGGGGCCTATGTCCAAAGCAAGCTCCCGAGCGCTCCCCCCCACAGGGACCCCGCTGCGCCCCTCACTGAAAGCACCTCGGAGTCCCAGGGAGAGTCGCTGTCTTCCTCCCGCTCCACTCCTGCTGCCGACGTAACACCTACAAAGGAAGTAAGAAACGACACGCCATGAGTCCTTCTTTCACTCTGCTGCTCTCCTCCATCAGGCAAGCCCTGCAGCCAAGAGACGGAGAACGGTTCAACTACAGAGGAAAAACAAAGCCGTGTCATTCAGCCCCAGCCGCACCGCCGTGTTCTCGCCACTTCCCGTGGCCTTCTCTGCAGCAGAAGATGCCCAAGCCCAGCACGGCAGCTCACACGGCTACAACAAACGCCCAACAGACGGTCGGGTAGCATGCAAACCAGGCGCGGGCAGGCCGGAGTCACGGAGTAGGGAGGTTTCAGGGGCATCTCCCCTCCAAACTAGGGCTCCAGAGTTTGGCACTCACAAGCACTTTGCACGGTAGAGGAGGAACCCTCAAAGCGCTAGCCAAAACATCCTCACACGCGCAGCAAGTCACCGAGAAACAACGCTCCTTACCTAGCACTACCCCAAAACAGCTCCCTCAACTGACACTCGCTACCCTCAACCTTCCCCCCTGGCATTTGCTGGCAAGGGCAAAAGGGGGTGCCGTACCGTCTCACAAGCAGATCACCATTTCCGGTCATTGACTCGGCACAACTAGCAAAGAAACAAAGCGGATCAATGTTTATTAACTCACCTCTCACACCAGCAGGGGCTTCTGCAGCATCCACAACTTGAGGACCACCAGTAGCCTCCTCTCCCTGACGTTCAGGTGATTCTTCCTAAAAGAGGCCAGCCAAAAGCGTTGGAAAGAACAGAAACAAGCAGCCTCTGCACAGGCAGGCAACACCTCGCAAAGTACTTCTCTCCTCTGTACCCACACAGGGAAACGTTCTCACTTCTCCTCTACCAGGCCTGCAGTTTTTCCTCGGGAACGTCTTTGAGCAGACAGCAATACCTAACGTCACAAACGCCCGGCTCTGCTTCTGCAAAGCTCCTGAGAAGCACTGCCTGCACACAGGCTGACCCTGGCTTCACCTACGTTACAACATCCAGGAGCGCACGCACCCTTTCCCCCTCCTTTGCGCCAAGGAAAACCAACAGCTGCCTGCTTCTCAAACAACCTTAGTCAAACCTCCTTCTCTTTCCTCGCTTTCACTCTTCAAACCACAATCACATCTTACTATGTCTCTGAAGAGCTACTGCAGCAACATTTGCGACAATCTCTCAAAGGTCACTGAAAAAAAAACGGAACCAGCTTAAAAATCAAACATGCCTGCATCTCCAGCAGTACAGCCTGGGTTCCAGCACCACACTCGGAGTCTTCATCACAGCGCAGTCCCAACGCCATACACCGCAACTGGGGGAAAAAAAACAAAAAAACAAACAAAAAAACCCCACAGAGTTGAAACAGGCAGCGTGAGATCACATGCAAGCCTGGAATGTCATCCGCATCCGGCACGAGAGAAAAAGACCCGCCTGAGCAACTCCCCGCCAAGCACACTTGAGGAACCTGACAAGGAGGAAAGGAGAGCCAGGGGATGAAGCATTTCAGCAGATTTTGAACAATAAATGCCCTTCCTCCATATCAGTCAGAATTCTATTGCCAAAGTCACTGGAAACAAAGAGCAAGCTCTGGAGGACAAAAGAATAGGCAACCCAGGAGCTGATCAACTTTTATGGTCTCGAGATCTGACTCACAGGAAGAAAACCACGTGGCCATTTATCTTGTCACCTACTGCTCTTTCACCCCCCCCGACCACAAGGCTGCTGCATGCTCTGCCACGGCTACAAGTCTTTGAGGAAACAGCTCACAGCAGCAGAAAGGGTGGCAGGCAGGAGACCGCTCTGCCGGAGAAAACCACCTGCCTGGAGACTGAAGTCCAGACAGGTCTTCCCTGCAAATGAGGCGTCCCATGGCAAGTGTTGCCTGTTGAGGCACTTTACCTTGGCAGCTGAACTGCGGTTTTCTTCCTCAGAAGCAGGACAGCTGTCATCACTCTCCTCTTCCTCCAACATTCTTGAAAAGCAAAGGCAAGAAGGACCCTGTCTCTCCAATCTTTCCTCTTTTTAGGCAGGTTAAAGGATTTGGGAAAAGGTATTGTTCAAGTCTCACCTTGCAAAGTATCCGTGGGAAACGTCGTCTCTCACTGTTCAAATATTAATTGACATGATTAATTCTTAGCATGTCAGACCTTCCAACGTCAACAATGCCTACAAGCGTGTAACACGGACAGTTCTACAGGCCACACTGGAGTGGAACATTCAGGCGAGACAGCACGAACAAAAGCATGCCCCAAACCACTGATTTTTCTCATCATACTGAATTCTCCCCCCCCAAACTAAGTAAGCAAGCAAATTCAACACTGTCCTCATATTTCCTTCTAACGTTCCTAACCGAAAAACTAGCATGGCGCCAAGATGCTATGTGAGCAGACAGTTAGCAAATGCTGGCGCGGGCTGAACAGGATAAGAAGTGACTCAACTGCTGAACTCTTCATACCACGCATGCGAGCATACGCCACAGGCAGAGATTGTTCTCTCTCTCTCTCTCATTCTCTCTTTGTCCCGTCCCGTCCCCCTCCACCAACCTGTGGTTGAAAATGCCAGGTACTGCACAGTATTTGTAATTTTTTTTCTTTTTCTTTTCTTTTCTTTTTTTTTTTTTTTTTTTTAAGAAAAAAGGAAAGCCCCCATCTATAAACATGGGGGATCCAATAGGCAACAACCCTCCGAACGGACGGCTAACATGCTAATTATAGAAGCGCCCTCACGGCCTTGCAAGACACGTGTCCAGTCGGCAACACAGAAGCGCATTTACAAAACTGTGTGCGCTACTCCATCCGAGACCTCCACTGAAGTCAATGGTGAACATGGTAAGCTTCAACAATATAAGCCACCAAAAGAAAAGGCTGTAGGGATTTTCCTCATCAGCTCCTCCACGGTTAAGGATCCTACCTCTGCTGGCCAGAGCGCAGGCACCCAATGCAAAGCCAGCAGCTCCTGCTCCGGGAGGCGTGCTAAGCGCTGGCACGCCCTTTGCGCCGCCTGCAGAAGCTTCTCCCGCCTTTTCCCCGACTGCAGAGTCTACCAGGTGTTGACTAACACTGTATACAGAAAGAAAGGAAACACACTGATTTTCAGACTTTGCATTGCTCGGATGCGAGCTCAGCATCACAAACGTGAAACGTAACGGAGCATTTGGGTGGAAGTCAAGGACAATTTCCCAAGTCGCACTTGACACGGGAACAATATGTACCAGAAGAGTCCTTTTCGCCCAGCTGCAACAAAGGTCTCCACACGCCATTAAACCTTGCTGCTGTTACCAAGCACGCCCATAAACCAACACGGACGTTCGGACAACTTAGCAACTCTAACGGTGACCCAAAGCACCTACCGAGCATGTCCAGAAGTTCTAGCGTAATCCTCCGCTGTCCATCCAAGAACGTCTTCCTGGGAAAGATCAGCACCATAGCGAAGAAGAACTTCTATCACGCTCATGTCCCCAGCAGAAGCAGCAAGCATAAGAGGGGTCCTAGAGCATCCAAAAGACGATAGGAAATCTATCGGCCGATACAGACATTTCACTGGCATTATTTGCAGCCCTATTTGCTCCCAAAACAATTACTTCCCCCTTTCCCACAGGCAGAAGGAAAGCAGAGCCAACTACACGGAAGCACAGGAGAACTCAGGTCGGAAGGGGCCTCAGGAGGTCTCTCCGCCTAACACCTCCCCAAAGCACGCTCAGCTACGAGGCCAGACCGGGTTGCTCACGGCTTTACTCGGTCGGTTCTTCAAAGCCGCCAAGGAGGGAGGCTGCACAACCTCCTCGGGCAACCCGTTCCCACGCGTCACTGTCCTCGCAGCCAGCAAGGTTCTCCTCACATCCAGCTGGAACCTCTCTCGTTTCAACGCGTGCCCGTTGTCAAAGCAAGTGTCAGGACAGAGAGACAACGCTGCCCGCGAGACAACACTTACCTACCAACCATGCCTGGGTTCTAAAAACCCGCTCCTGCCCAGCAGCAATGCTGGAGAACTAACGGCAACTCCCCTGCCTTGCGGCAACCAGACACAAAGCTTTCTGGCAGTCCTGAAGGCAGAAGCCAGCCAGTGAGGCGCAACAGCAGCCAAGCGCAGATCACTTTTCCAAAGTCACGCAGAAGCGACTGCTTCCGTGTGGCTACTTACTTAGGCCTTTTAGAGGCTCACGCCCACGCCTCTCATCAGTCAAACTTTAAGAATACTCAGGAGACCCACGCCCTGTTTGGACAAGCCCTTCACCTTTCAGAAGGATCTCGAGCGTGCACGTCAGCTCCTTTTTTAAGCAGGAACTCCACCATCTCTTCGTGATGTTCGGACACGGCAAGAGCAAGGGGAGTGTATCCCATCTGAAAGCATAAATCCCCTCAGTTAGAAAAACACAGAGAAGCGAAGCAACCTTTTCTTTCCAAGAGCGGCCTTACCCAAACTCTGCGCTTACCTTATTCCGTGCATCAATACGGGCATTGTGCTCCAGTAACTGCCCTGCTAGAGAGGTGTTAGGAGCAACGGCAGCGAGGTGAAGGGCAGTGCTGCCGTTAACATCGGCCAGATTAGGGTCGGCACCGTGCGCTAGCAGAATGGCAACGCATTCTTCTTGCTGGCACTGTACTGCCTGGAAACAACACAGGAAAAAAGGAAACCTTTCCAGCAACTACGTTTTCCTCTGCCACAACTCCCACAGCTTGCCAACCTCGGAAAACAATAACGCGTTCAAAGATTAGGTAACGTTAGGCACCTATTCGGCGCCAAGCACGACACAATCGCCACCCACACCTAGGTCAAGAATCACCCAAGGGAGGGATTGCTCAGTGCGTAACTTATAAGCCCTACCTACAGCAGCATCACATACTCCACGTACCTTCATCAGCGGCGATCTCTTGAAATTGTCACGAGGATCCAGCTTGCACTTGTTTCCTACTAAATAGGAAACAACCTCCGAATGCCCGTTAGCGCAAGCAAGATGCAGAGGGGTCCTAAAATTTAAATATACGACGTTAACACCGACAGACACGCACACAGCTGAAGACACCGCTCCTGCCTATGGCATGTGGGTAGGGCCACCCGTTTCCGGTTCCAAAAAACAAGCTTAGAAAAAGTTTCTCATTCCTTCAGCCATGACAGCAGTTGCACACCCAAAGCCTGGGGCGGGCTAGGAAAAATGCCCCCCACCCCACCCCAGCACCCATTTATGAAGACGACGGTCACTCAGCTCCCCGCCTCGTTCCCTGCAAATGGATTCCTGCGCCCAGCCACAGGACCCTTCCCGCACAGCCTCAGGCTTCCGGTGGGAAACTGCTGCCCTCCACACCTCTGCCCAGGCAACTGGCCACTGCCTCCAACAGCACGACACACACAGCCCAGCAAGGACGACCAAGCCTTGGGCACCTTAAGCCTACGGCAAGGGACCCTCTAGCTTTCGCCAGCATCGCTCACGTGACAACAGCGTGCCAGAGGCTAAGGAGGTGGCTTTTAGAACACCATCGCATCAGCTTTGTGCTGTGCTTTTCGGGAATTCGTGCCTTCTGTCCTTTCCCCGAGCTCACTACTGCAGCAAACGCGAGGACACGCTCGCTCCAAAGCGCCCTCGGTAACACCTAGCAAACCAGCCAGCAGAAACCTTCCCCCACAACGCTGCCATGCCCACAGCAACAAAGCAGCGCTCTGTCTTGCCGGCAGTTGTAGCTACCCTTCTCCTACAAGCTCGACCACGGAGGAAGCCCTCTCCAAGGCAGCAGAGCTGCCTTTCCACCAGCCCTCGCCAGCTGAAGGAAATAGCACTCCCTTCCTTCCTTCCTTCCTCCCTCCCTTCCAGGAAGGGCCCTGCCCTGCCCTGCCCTGCCCTGCCGCGCCGCGCCTGGAAGAAAGGCGGCCCTTCAAACTGCCCAGCATCTCCAATCAAACCACCGCAGCCGATGCGGCTACGAAGGAACACGCGACCACCTCCGAAGGGCTGCTGCCACGCACGCAATACAGGTGACGCTGCGGGAGAAGCCGCTCACAAAACCTGCCCCTCGTTTCGCCCTCCTCAGCCGAGCCAGGCCGAGCCGAGCCGAGCCTCGCGGGCTGCCACCAGGCAAGGAGACCTCTCTGCTCGCAGCAAGGGCCCGCTGGAGCCTCCCAGCTGCGCCACCGCCGCCCCCTCCGCCCGCCGCTGCGGGGCCGCGCCGCAGCCACAGACGCAGCCGCCGCCGCCGCCGCAGCCCGGCCCTCGCGGCCGCCCCTCGCGCCTCCCCCCACGCTCGCGGCGCGGCCCAGAGCCCGGCCGGGCGGGCGCGGGCGCGCGCGGCGCCACCCCCCTCACCGCTTCGCCTTGTCCCGCCTGTCGATGCCGAGTCTCCGCAGCCACCACGGCCGCCGCACCCGCGCCAGGTCGCCGCTGGCGGCCGCGCGGTGCAGCTTGCCCAGCTGCTTCTCGCGGAGCTCGGAGGCGGCGCCGACGCAGGGCAGGGAAGCGCTGCCGGACGGCGACGGCGGCGGCCCCTGCCCCTTGCTGAAGAGCCCGAAGAGCCTCTTCATGCTGCGGCGGGGACGGGACGCGGCCCGGCACGGGCACGGCCCCGCGGGCACGGCCCCGCCTCGTGCGGGGGCAGAGGAGCCGAGCGCCGGCCAGTGGCCGCGGCCCGGGACAGCTGCTGCGGGGCTGCGGGCTCGGAGCCCCCGGGCCGGGGGCAGAGGCGCGGGCTGAGAGCAGGGATGCAGCAAGGCTCCCAGCGAGGCACGCGGCGGCCACAGCACTGAGAGCAACCGCCTCCAGACGCCGCGCGGGCGCCGCGATGCGCAACGGCCGCGGCGAGCTCGCGCGGCGGCGTCACAAGGCGGAGCGGGGGGGCCGCTGCGCGCCTGCGCAGTGCCGCGGGGGCGGGGCCGGGGCCGGGGCCGGGGCTTCCCTCCCCAAAGGCGGCGCCTTTGCTTGCATCCAGGCGACTCGCCAGGAGGAGAGGAGATGCAGCCTCCTTTCAGGGAGGTGGAAGTTCACCAGCGAAAACGCCCTCCCTCATGAGACTCCGCAGCCTCCCAAGCCCCCGCGCACTCGCGGCTCCCTCGAATATCAGCTCGGCCTCTCAGCCTGCCCGCCGTCCGTGCCCAGGCGCCTCCTACGCGCCGGCTAGCCCAGCTTGCCGTTCGCTAGCGAACTGCGCGCACCCCCGCGGGCACCCAGCAGCTCAGGGGAAACAGAAAGGCGCTGGTGCCCGCACCACAGACACGGGGGCCGCTATGGCCCGAGGGCTGCCTCCGGGGGCTGCCACCTAAGTCACTCGCTCCCGTCCGCCCCGTTGTCACCGAAATGGGGAGAAAAACTCCTTAGCGCCAGTGTAGCACTGAGAAGCAGGCATTCTCTTTATTACGGCGCCGGGTGCACAGGGGATCGCTCCGCCCAACGTGCATGCCGCGTGTTGCATTAGCCAAAGCTTCTATTGCTTTGTTACATACCCATGCATTAAATTTCCCGGAATGATTGTACATATTCATTCTATTTCCTGGAACTAATTATCATATTTACAGAGTCATTACGCATGCGGTCTGAGTCTGAGTCTCCGGGGGGCTTCTATGGGGGTCCCTGGTGGTCGCTGAAGAGCCCATTCACGGCTCTTAAATCCTGAACCAACCTATATTCTTTGCCATTTTGTTTCTTTACTGATAATCCTGGGGTGTTATATTCTGCTTCACGCTCTATCAATAACCCATAATTCAAAAATGTAGTTGTTAATTCTTCCAACCCTTTTCTAGCCTCCCACTTAACAGGATACTGCTTTTGTCTTACCGGTTTAGTCCCGGATTTTAGAACAACCTTCACTGGTTTCGCCAATTTAGACCAACCTGGAATTCCGCTAGCCCATACCAAGGCTATTACTGCATCGTCTGCTTCGGCAGGAATCTCTTCCTCCGGTTTTTGCGTGCTCTGTAACATAAAAATTCTCGCTTCCGCAGCTTTTGATTCAGGTGTTAGTAGCTGCACCTCTCCATTCTTAAAGGTTATCTGCGCGTTCAACTTATTCAATAAATCCCTTCCCATCAAGGGTATGGGACATTCAGGCATATATAAAAATCGATGAGTCACCCCGTTTTCCCAGTTTAAGTTGTAAGGGCTGCAAGAAGGGCCGATCCTCTCATTTGCCTGTAGCGCCAACAACGCTTACAGTTTCATGGCTAAAGTTTCCTTTACAAGTATTAAGTACAGAGTAAGCGGCTCCTGTATCAACTAAAACTTCTACTCCATCATTTCCCAGCCTTAGTGGAACCAGGGGTTCGGCTGGGGACGCTTCCCCCGGTCCCCTTCCGGATTCCTCCTTTAATGTCAGTAGCTTAATGGCTTGCAGGGCTGGGTCGGTTCCCAGCCTGAGGTTGCCAGCCCTTTCTTTTCCAATGCCCCCTTTCTTTGCAGATTGCACACTGATCTTTCGCCAGACGGGGTTGCACAAAAGGAGGTGATGTTCCCTTTCCCTTACTCCCTTTCACGCCTCGGTAACGCCCTCCTGGGCCTTCCCTTTCTCTGTAGGCTCCTCCAGGAGCCCTGCTTAAAGCAGCAGTCAATCTGCCTTCTCTTAGGGTTTCCCTTCGAACCTCTTGCATCTCTTTTTCCTTTTCCCTATTATTAAAAGCCGTCCATGCCACTTCTAACATTTTCCTAAATCTTTCGAATCCGCCTCTTCTGATTTCTGAAGGTTTTATTCTTATGTCTGGGGCTGATTGTCCCAGACATACGTGAAGTGAACTGCTGGGCTTCCTCTGCTTTTTCAGGATCCAGGGTGGTAGATTTCCCGGCAGTAGCCTTTAATCGTTCCATAAAAGCAGACGGGGATTCATTTGGCTCTTGTCTGACCTCATAGAGCTTAGACCAATTAATCGCTTTTGGCATGGCGTGTCTTATGCCAAACCTTATCCGTCTCTGCTATCCTGCTAAGAGTCCCCGGGGTCCCGGCTGCTTAGGATCCCACCCTGGCTCTGCAGCAGGAAAATTCTGGTCTATTGTTCCCTGCAAATCCCCACCAGCACGTGCTCCTTCTGCTTGTTTCCGAGCAGCGTTTAATACCATCTTCTTTTCAGTATCGCCTAGCGGTGTGTCTGATATGACCTGTGAACCATTCCAATCCGGATCCTGAGTCCTAATTACAGTTTCAAACGCTTTAGCCACTCTCTCTGGATCCTCTCTAGAGTTCCCTGCTATTTCCTTCCAGGACCTTAGCTCCGTTATTGAAAAAGCTACTTTAACTGTTACTGGTCCGTTATTTCCAACCGCCTGCCGAAGGGGAGCCTGTAAAGCCTCCCCCGCTTCCCCTTGTCGTCCCCTTGTTCTCCCCGCAAGCGGGCTAAATCCTTCCGCCCCTCTAAATCCTCCTCCCTGTTCATAACTCCCCTCCCCTGGTCCCTCTGCACCTCCAGCTCCACCGATAGCCTCGAAATCCCTCCCCCCCAACCTCTGTCGGGCAGCGACCACCGATTCCAAATCTTCTTCCTCCTCCCGTCCACACTTCAAACACCTTTTTCCCATACTACAAGCGGAACAACACCTTTTCAAATTTCGACCCTTTCCCTCTTTCTAGCTTTGGCTAATGCAACACGCGGCATGCACGTTGGGCGGAGCGATCCCCCGTGCACCCGGCGCCGTAATAAAGAGAACGCCTGCTTCTCAGTGCTACACTGGTGCTAAGGAGTTTTTCTCCCCATTTCGGTGACAGTTTTGGCGACCCGGGTGGGACTCTGCTTCTGAATCTTGACAGATCCGCGGGATCGCAGGACCTCCAGCCGGCACCGAGGGATTCTCCGAAGTCTTTCATAGCATGATGAGGGGGTTTTCATCCCCCCCTTGCCTTATTTCATACAACTTCTGCTAACATTTGCACTTCCTCTCGTTCCTCAAACTGTTTAATACAACCTCTCCCAATATCACATGCAGAACAACATTCCCGTCTCCGTTTCTTCTGCACCTCCTTATCAGCCAAGACTTAGATACCATTAGAATCATTATCCATCAGTTTACAATTTTTTTCTCGCTTCACAATCATTTCGTAAAGTGAAAAAGAAATCCACATATGGTACTTCATCCCATTTCCCCTCCCTCCGGCAAAACAACATTAATTGTAATATGGTATTATAGTTCACAGTTCCATTCTTAGGCCATTTTTCCTGATTGTCGAAAGTATACGTTGGCCACCAATGATTACAATATTCAATTAATTGCCTTTTTGTAAGTGTACCTCCCAGCGGACCTGCCGCCTCCTTCCAATGCTTTAAAATACATCCCAGAGGTGATTTCTTCAAGATCCCCCCCTCTTTCGATGCTTGGTTACCCATAACCACAAAATCCACAAAACAAAGTCCAGTAACATTCCAAATGTCAAATTACCACAAAAATCAAGCAATTCGGGACTCTAACCCCACCTGGTGGGACTCTGACCCACTTGTGGGACTCTAACCCACTTAAGGTACCTCTTTAGTCCAACCCTGCGAGGCTTTTGCCGCGTCTTACGGGTGGGCAACCCAACCCTCCTCCCCCGTTATTTTTATTTTTATTTTTTTAAGAAAGGAATGCCTTTACCTTCCCAGGGGTCTTGTTCAGAGCTCTTCAGAGAATCCCTCGGTGCCGGCTGGAGGTCCTGCGATCCCACGGATCCGTCAAGATTCAGAAGCAGAGTCCCACCCGGGTCGCCAAAACTGTCACCGAAATGGGGAGAAAAACTCCTTAGCACCAGTGTAGCACTGAGAAGCAGGCGTTCTCTTTATTACGGCGCCGGGTGCACGGGGGATCGCTCCGCCCAACGTGCATGCCGCGTGTTGCATTAGCCAAAGCTAGAAAGAGGGAAAGGGTCGAAATTTGAAAAGGTGTTGTTCCGCTTGTAGTATGGGAAAAAGGTGTTTGAAGTGTGGACGGGAGGAGGAAGAAGATTTGGAATCGGTGGTCGCTGCCCGACAGAGGTTGGGGGGGAGGGATTTCGAGGCTATCGGTGGAGCTGGAGGTGCAGAGGGACCAGGGGAGGGGAGTTATGAACAGGGAGGAGGATTTAGAGGGGCGGAAGGATTTAGCCCGCTTGCGGGGAGAACAAGGGGACGACAAGGGGAAGCGGGGGAGGCTTTACAGGCTCCCCTTCGGCAGGCGGTTGGAAATAACGGACCAGTAACAGTTAAAGTAGCTTTTTCAATAACGGAGCTAAGGTCCTGGAAGGAAATAGCAGGGAACTCTAGAGAGGATCCAGAGAGAGTGGCTAAAGCGTTTGAAACTGTAATTAGGACTCAGGATCCGGATTGGAATGGTTCACAGGTCATATCAGACACACCGCTAGGCGATACTGAAAAGAAGATGGTATTAAACGCTGCTCGGAAACAAGCAGAAGGAGCACGTGCTGGTGGGGATTTGCAGGGAACAATAGACCAGAATTTTCCTGCTGCAGAGCCAGGGTGGGATCCTAAGCAGCCGGGACCCCGGGGACTCTTAGCAGGATAGCAGAGACGGATAAGGTTTGGCATAAGACACGCCATGCCAAAAGCGATTAATTGGTCTAAGCTCTATGAGGTCAGACAAGAGCCAAATGAATCCCCGTCTGCTTTTATGGAACGATTAAAGGCTACTGCCGGGAAATCTACCACCCTGGATCCTGAAAAAGCAGAGGAAGCCCAGCAGTTCACTTCACGTATGTCTGGGACAATCAGCCCCAGACATAAGAATAAAACCTTCAGAAATCAGAAGAGGCGGATTCGAAAGATTTAGGAAAATGTTAGAAGTGGCATGGACGGCTTTTAATAATAGGGAAAAGGAAAAAGAGATGCAAGAGGTTCGAAGGGAAACCCTAAGAGAAGGCAGATTGACTGCTGCTTTAAGCAGGGCTCCTGGAGGAGCCTACAGAGAAAGGGAAGGCCCAGGAGGGCGTTACCGAGGCGTGAAAGGGAGTAAGGGAAAGGGAACATCACCTCCTTTTGTGCAACCCCGTCTGGCGAAAGATCAGTGTGCAATCTGCAAAGAAAGGGGGCATTGGAAAAGAAAGGGCTGGCAACCTCAGGCTGGGAACCGACCCAGCCCTGCAAGCCATTAAGCTACTGACATTAAAGGAGGAATCCGGAAGGGGACCGGGGGAAGCGTCCCCAGCCGAACCCCTGGTTCCACTAAGGCTGGGAAATGATGGAGTAGAAGTTTTAGTTGATACAGGAGCCGCTTACTCTGTACTTAATACTTGTAAAGGAAACTTTAGCCATGAAACTGTAAGCGTTGTTGGCGCTACAGGCAAATGAGAGGATCGGCCCTTCTTGCAGCCCTTACAACTTAAACTGGGAAAACGGGGTGACTCATCGATTTTTATATATGCCTGAATGTCCCATACCCTTGATGGGAAGGGATTTATTGAATAAGTTGAACGCGCAGATAACCTTTAAGAATGGAGAGGTGCAGCTACTAACACCTGAATCAAAAGCTGCGGAAGCGAGAATTTTTATGTTACAGAGCACGCAAAAACCGGAGGAAGAGATTCCTGCCGAAGCAGACGATGCAGTAATAGCCTTGGTATGGGCTAGCGGAATTCCAGGTTGGTCTAAATTGGCGAAACCAGTGAAGGTTGTTCTAAAATCCGGGACTAAACCGGTAAGACAAAAGCAGTATCCTGTTAAGTGGGAGGCTAGAAAAGGGTTGGAAGAATTAACAACTACATTTTTGAATTATGGGTTATTGATAGAGCGTGAAGCAGAATATAACACCCCAGGATTATCAGTAAAGAAACAAAATGGCAAAGAATATAGGTTGGTTCAGGATTTAAGAGCCGTGAATGGGCTCTTCAGCGACCACCAGGGACCCCCATAGAAGCCCCCCGGAGACTCAGACTCAGACCGCATGCGTAATGACTCTGTAAATATGATAATTAGTTCCAGGAAATAGAATGAATATGTACAATCATTCCGGGAAATTTAATGCATGGGTATGTAACAAAGCAATAGAAGCTTTGGCTAATGCAACACGCGGCATGCACGTTGGGCGGAGCGATCCCCTGTGCACCCGGCGCCGTAATAAAGAGAATGCCTGCTTCTCAGTGCTACACTGGCGCTAAGGAGTTTTTCTCCCCATTTCGGTGACAACGGGGCGGACGGGAGCGAGTGACTTAGGTGGCAGCCCCCGGAGGCAGCCCTCGGGCCATAGCGGCCCCCGTGTCTGTGGTGCGGGCACCAGCGCCTTTCTGTTTCCCCTGAGCTGCTGGGTGCCCGCGGGGGTGCGCGCAGTTCGCTAGCGAACGGCAAGCTGGGCTAGCCGGCGCGTAGGAGGCGCCTGGGCACGGACGGCGGGCAGGCTGAGAGGCCGAGCTGATATTCGAGGGAGCCGCGAGTGCGCGGGGGCTTGGGAGGCTGCGGAGTCTCATGAGGGAGGGCGTTTTCGCTGGTGAACTTCCACCTCCCTGAAAGGAGGCTGCATCTCCTCTCCTCCTGGCGAGTCGCCTGGATGCAAGCAAAGGCGCCGCCTTTGGGGAGGGAAGCCCCGGCCCCGGCCCCGGCCCCGCCCCCGCGGCACTGCGCAGGCACGCAGCGGCCCCCCCGCTCCGCCTTGTGACGCCGCCGCGCGAGCTCGCCGCGGCCGTTGCGCATCGCGGCGCCCGCGCGGCGTCTGGAGGCGGTTGCTCTCAGTGCTGTGGCCGCCGCGTGCCTCGCTGGGAGCCTTGCTGCATCCCTGCTCTCAGCCCGCGCCTCTGCCCCCGGCCCGGGGGCTCCGAGCCCGCAGCCCCGCAGCAGCTGTCCCGGGCCGCGGCCACTGGCCGGCGCTCGGCTCCTCTGCCCCCGCACGAGGCGGGGCCGTGCCCGCGGGGCCGTGCCCGTGCCGGGCCGCGTCCCGTCCCCGCCGCAGCATGAAGAGGCTCTTCGGGCTCTTCAGCAAGGGGCAGGGGCCGCCGCCGTCGCCGTCCGGCAGCGCTTCCCTGCCCTGCGTCGGCGCCGCCTCCGAGCTCCGCGAGAAGCAGCTGGGCAAGCTGCACCGCGCGGCCGCCAGCGGCGACCTGGCGCGGGTGCGGCGGCCGTGGTGGCTGCGGAGACTCGGCATCGACAGGCGGGACAAGGCGAAGCGGTGAGGGGGGGTGGCGCCGCGCGCGCCCGCGCCCGCCCGGCCGGGCTCTGGGCCGCGCCGCGAGCGTGGGGGGAGGCGCGAGGGGCGGCCGCGAGGGCCGGGCTGCGGCGGCGGCGGCGGCTGCGTCTGTGGCTGCGGCGCGGCCCCGCAGCGGCGGGCGGAGGGGGCGGCGGTGGCGCAGCTGGGAGGCTCCAGCGGGCCCTTGCTGCGAGCAGAGAGGTCTCCTTGCCTGGTGGCAGCCCGCGAGGCTCGGCTCGGCTCGGCCTGGCTCGGCTGAGGAGGGCGAAACGAGGGGCAGGTTTTGTGAGCGGCTTCTCCCGCAGCGTCACCTGTATTGCGTGCGTGGCAGCAGCCCTTCGGAGGTGGTCGCGTGTTCCTTCGTAGCCGCATCGGCTGCGGTGGTTTGATTGGAGATGCTGGGCAGTTTGAAGGGCCGCCTTTCTTCCAGGCGCGGCGCGGCAGGGCAGGGCAGGGCAGGGCAGGGCCCTTCCTGGAAGGGAGGGAGGAAGGAAGGAAGGAAGGGAGTGCTATTTCCTTCAGCTGGCGAGGGCTGGTGGAAAGGCAGCTCTGCTGCCTTGGAGAGGGCTTCCTCCGTGGTCGAGCTTGTAGGAGAAGGGTAGCTACAACTGCCGGCAAGACAGAGCGCTGCTTTGTTGCTGTGGGCATGGCAGCGTTGTGGGGGAAGGTTTCTGCTGGCTGGTTTGCTAGGTGTTACCGAGGGCGCTTTGGAGCGAGCGTGTCCTCGCGTTTGCTGCAGTAGTGAGCTCGGGGAAAGGACAGAAGGCACGAATTCCCGAAAAGCACAGCACAAAGCTGATGCGATGGTGTTCTAAAAGCCACCTCCTTAGCCTCTGGCACGCTGTTGTCACGTGAGCGATGCTGGCGAAAGCTAGAGGGTCCCTTGCCGTAGGCTTAAGGTGCCCAAGGCTTGGTCGTCCTTGCTGGGCTGTGTGTGTCGTGCTGTTGGAGGCAGTGGCCAGTTGCCTGGGCAGAGGTGTGGAGGGCAGCAGTTTCCCACCGGAAGCCTGAGGCTGTGCGGGAAGGGTCCTGTGGCTGGGCGCAGGAATCCATTTGCAGGGAACGAGGCGGGGAGCTGAGTGACCGTCGTCTTCATAAATGGGTGCTGGGGTGGGGTGGGGGGCATTTTTCCTAGCCCGCCCCAGGCTTTGGGTGTGCAACTGCTGTCATGGCTGAAGGAATGAGAAACTTTTTCTAAGCTTGTTTTTTGGAACCGGAAACGGGTGGCCCTACCCACATGCCATAGGCAGGAGCGGTGTCTTCAGCTGTGTGCGTGTCTGTCGGTGTTAACGTCGTATATTTAAATTTTAGGACCCCTCTGCATCTTGCTTGCGCTAACGGGCATTCGGAGGTTGTTTCCTATTTAGTAGGAAACAAGTGCAAGCTGGATCCTCGTGACAATTTCAAGAGATCGCCGCTGATGAAGGTACGTGGAGTATGTGATGCTGCTGTAGGTAGGGCTTATAAGTTACGCACTGAGCAATCCCTCCCTTGGGTGATTCTTGACCTAGGTGTGGGTGGCGATTGTGTCGTGCTTGGCGCCGAATAGGTGCCTAACGTTACCTAATCTTTGAACGCGTTATTGTTTTCCGAGGTTGGCAAGCTGTGGGAGTTGTGGCAGAGGAAAACGTAGTTGCTGGAAAGGTTTCCTTTTTTCCTGTGTTGTTTCCAGGCAGTACAGTGCCAGCAAGAAGAATGCGTTGCCATTCTGCTAGCGCACGGTGCCGACCCTAATCTGGCCGATGTTAACGGCAGCACTGCCCTTCACCTCGCTGCCGTTGCTCCTAACACCTCTCTAGCAGGGCAGTTACTGGAGCACAATGCCCGTATTGATGCACGGAATAAGGTAAGCGCAGAGTTTGGGTAAGGCCGCTCTTGGAAAGAAAAGGTTGCTTCGCTTCTCTGTGTTTTTCTAACTGAGGGGATTTATGCTTTCAGATGGGATACACTCCCCTTGCTCTTGCCGTGTCCGAACATCACGAAGAGATGGTGGAGTTCCTGCTTAAAAAAGGAGCTGACGTGCACGCTCGAGATCCTTCTGAAAGGTGAAGGGCTTGTCCAAACAGGGCGTGGGTCTCCTGAGTATTCTTAAAGTTTGACTGATGAGAGGCGTGGGCGTGAGCCTCTAAAAGGCCTAAGTAAGTAGCCACACGGAAGCAGTCGCTTCTGCGTGACTTTGGAAAAGTGATCTGCGCTTGGCTGCTGTTGCGCCTCACTGGCTGGCTTCTGCCTTCAGGACTGCCAGAAAGCTTTGTGTCTGGTTGCCGCAAGGCAGGGGAGTTGCCGTTAGTTCTCCAGCATTGCTGCTGGGCAGGAGCGGGTTTTTAGAACCCAGGCATGGTTGGTAGGTAAGTGTTGTCTCGCGGGCAGCGTTGTCTCTCTGTCCTGACACTTGCTTTGACAACGGGCACGCGTTGAAACGAGAGAGGTTCCAGCTGGATGTGAGGAGAACCTTGCTGGCTGCGAGGACAGTGACGCGTGGGAACGGGTTGCCCGAGGAGGTTGTGCAGCCTCCCTCCTTGGCGGCTTTGAAGAACCGACCGAGTAAAGCCGTGAGCAACCCGGTCTGGCCTCGTAGCTGAGCGTGCTTTGGGGAGGTGTTAGGCGGAGAGACCTCCTGAGGCCCCTTCCGACCTGAGTTCTCCTGTGCTTCCGTGTAGTTGGCTCTGCTTTCCTTCTGCCTGTGGGAAAGGGGGAAGTAATTGTTTTGGGAGCAAATAGGGCTGCAAATAATGCCAGTGAAATGTCTGTATCGGCCGATAGATTTCCTATCGTCTTTTGGATGCTCTAGGACCCCTCTTATGCTTGCTGCTTCTGCTGGGGACATGAGCGTGATAGAAGTTCTTCTTCGCTATGGTGCTGATCTTTCCCAGGAAGACGTTCTTGGATGGACAGCGGAGGATTACGCTAGAACTTCTGGACATGCTCGGTAGGTGCTTTGGGTCACCGTTAGAGTTGCTAAGTTGTCCGAACGTCCGTGTTGGTTTATGGGCGTGCTTGGTAACAGCAGCAAGGTTTAATGGCGTGTGGAGACCTTTGTTGCAGCTGGGCGAAAAGGACTCTTCTGGTACATATTGTTCCCGTGTCAAGTGCGACTTGGGAAATTGTCCTTGACTTCCACCCAAATGCTCCGTTACGTTTCACGTTTGTGATGCTGAGCTCGCATCCGAGCAATGCAAAGTCTGAAAATCAGTGTGTTTCCTTTCTTTCTGTATACAGTGTTAGTCAACACCTGGTAGACTCTGCAGTCGGGGAAAAGGCGGGAGAAGCTTCTGCAGGCGGCGCAAAGGGCGTGCCAGCGCTTAGCACGCCTCCCGGAGCAGGAGCTGCTGGCTTTGCATTGGGTGCCTGCGCTCTGGCCAGCAGAGGTAGGATCCTTAACCGTGGAGGAGCTGATGAGGAAAATCCCTACAGCCTTTTCTTTTGGTGGCTTATATTGTTGAAGCTTACCATGTTCACCATTGACTTCAGTGGAGGTCTCGGATGGAGTAGCGCACACAGTTTTGTAAATGCGCTTCTGTGTTGCCGACTGGACACGTGTCTTGCAAGGCCGTGAGGGCGCTTCTATAATTAGCATGTTAGCCGTCCGTTCGGAGGGTTGTTGCCTATTGGATCCCCCATGTTTATAGATGGGGGCTTTCCTTTTTTCTTAAAAAAAAAAAAAAAAAAAAGAAAAGAAAAGAAAAAGAAAAAAAATTACAAATACTGTGCAGTACCTGGCATTTTCAACCACAGGTTGGTGGAGGGGGACGGGACGGGACAAAGAGAGAATGAGAGAGAGAGAGAGAACAATCTCTGCCTGTGGCGTATGCTCGCATGCGTGGTATGAAGAGTTCAGCAGTTGAGTCACTTCTTATCCTGTTCAGCCCGCGCCAGCATTTGCTAACTGTCTGCTCACATAGCATCTTGGCGCCATGCTAGTTTTTCGGTTAGGAACGTTAGAAGGAAATATGAGGACAGTGTTGAATTTGCTTGCTTACTTAGTTTGGGGGGGGAGAATTCAGTATGATGAGAAAAATCAGTGGTTTGGGGCATGCTTTTGTTCGTGCTGTCTCGCCTGAATGTTCCACTCCAGTGTGGCCTGTAGAACTGTCCGTGTTACACGCTTGTAGGCATTGTTGACGTTGGAAGGTCTGACATGCTAAGAATTAATCATGTCAATTAATATTTGAACAGTGAGAGACGACGTTTCCCACGGATACTTTGCAAGGTGAGACTTGAACAATACCTTTTCCCAAATCCTTTAACCTGCCTAAAAAGAGGAAAGATTGGAGAGACAGGGTCCTTCTTGCCTTTGCTTTTCAAGAATGTTGGAGGAAGAGGAGAGTGATGACAGCTGTCCTGCTTCTGAGGAAGAAAACCGCAGTTCAGCTGCCAAGGTAAAGTGCCTCAACAGGCAACACTTGCCATGGGACGCCTCATTTGCAGGGAAGACCTGTCTGGACTTCAGTCTCCAGGCAGGTGGTTTTCTCCGGCAGAGCGGTCTCCTGCCTGCCACCCTTTCTGCTGCTGTGAGCTGTTTCCTCAAAGACTTGTAGCCGTGGCAGAGCATGCAGCAGCCTTGTGGTCGGGGGGGGTGAAAGAGCAGTAGGTGACAAGATAAATGGCCACGTGGTTTTCTTCCTGTGAGTCAGATCTCGAGACCATAAAAGTTGATCAGCTCCTGGGTTGCCTATTCTTTTGTCCTCCAGAGCTTGCTCTTTGTTTCCAGTGACTTTGGCAATAGAATTCTGACTGATATGGAGGAAGGGCATTTATTGTTCAAAATCTGCTGAAATGCTTCATCCCCTGGCTCTCCTTTCCTCCTTGTCAGGTTCCTCAAGTGTGCTTGGCAGGGAGTTGCTCAGGCGGGTCTTTTTCTCTCGTGCCGGATGCGGATTACATTCCAGGCTTGCATGTGATCTCACGCTGCCTGTTTCAACTCTGTGGGGTTTTTTTGTTTGTTTTTTTGTTTTTTTTCCCCCAGTTGCGGTGTATGGCGTTGGGACTGCGCTGTGATGAAGACTCCGAGTGTGGTGCTGGAACCCAGGCTGTACTGCTGGAGATGCAGGCATGTTTGATTTTTAAGCTGGTTCCGTTTTTTTTTCAGTGACCTTTGAGAGATTGTCGCAAATGTTGCTGCAGTAGCTCTTCAGAGACATAGTAAGATGTGATTGTGGTTTGAAGAGTGAAAGCGAGGAAAGAGAAGGAGGTTTGACTAAGGTTGTTTGAGAAGCAGGCAGCTGTTGGTTTTCCTTGGCGCAAAGGAGGGGGAAAGGGTGCGTGCGCTCCTGGATGTTGTAACGTAGGTGAAGCCAGGGTCAGCCTGTGTGCAGGCAGTGCTTCTCAGGAGCTTTGCAGAAGCAGAGCCGGGCGTTTGTGACGTTAGGTATTGCTGTCTGCTCAAAGACGTTCCCGAGGAAAAACTGCAGGCCTGGTAGAGGAGAAGTGAGAACGTTTCCCTGTGTGGGTACAGAGGAGAGAAGTACTTTGCGAGGTGTTGCCTGCCTGTGCAGAGGCTGCTTGTTTCTGTTCTTTCCAACGCTTTTGGCTGGCCTCTTTTAGGAAGAATCACCTGAACGTCAGGGAGAGGAGGCTACTGGTGGTCCTCAAGTTGTGGATGCTGCAGAAGCCCCTGCTGGTGTGAGAGGTGAGTTAATAAACATTGATCCGCTTTGTTTCTTTGCTAGTTGTGCCGAGTCAATGACCGGAAATGGTGATCTGCTTGTGAGACGGTACGGCACCCCCTTTTGCCCTTGCCAGCAAATGCCAGGGGGGAAGGTTGAGGGTAGCGAGTGTCAGTTGAGGGAGCTGTTTTGGGGTAGTGCTAGGTAAGGAGCGTTGTTTCTCGGTGACTTGCTGCGCGTGTGAGGATGTTTTGGCTAGCGCTTTGAGGGTTCCTCCTCTACCGTGCAAAGTGCTTGTGAGTGCCAAACTCTGGAGCCCTAGTTTGGAGGGGAGATGCCCCTGAAACCTCCCTACTCCGTGACTCCGGCCTGCCCGCGCCTGGTTTGCATGCTACCCGACCGTCTGTTGGGCGTTTGTTGTAGCCGTGTGAGCTGCCGTGCTGGGCTTGGGCATCTTCTGCTGCAGAGAAGGCCACGGGAAGTGGCGAGAACACGGCGGTGCGGCTGGGGCTGAATGACACGGCTTTGTTTTTCCTCTGTAGTTGAACCGTTCTCCGTCTCTTGGCTGCAGGGCTTGCCTGATGGAGGAGAGCAGCAGAGTGAAAGAAGGACTCATGGCGTGTCGTTTCTTACTTCCTTTGTAGGTGTTACGTCGGCAGCAGGAGTGGAGCGGGAGGAAGACAGCGACTCTCCCTGGGACTCCGAGGTGCTTTCAGTGAGGGGCGCAGCGGGGTCCCTGTGGGGGGGAGCGCTCGGGAGCTTGCTTTGGACATAGGCCCCATCAGTGGCCCTTCCAAGGCCCCAAGGCCCCAGGGCCCGGGACACAGCACGGGCCGTCATGCAGCTACAGGTTTTGAGGGATGCTGCTGAGGAAAGAAGCCATCTCTCGGGCACCCAACAGGACAAGAAGAGTTACTTTGCCTTGAAAAATGCCTGTTAGTTATTCTCGTGCACTTGCAGTGACTGGCCCCACACCACACTCATTTTTCCTTTCCAAAATGCAGGTGTGGGCAGCAAGCAGCACGACACCCACGCGTGATGACCCCAGCGCTGGGGGGCTTCTGCCACGTCAGCATGAGCAGGACACAAAAGGCATCTCCAGGAGTCACCGTGGCCCTCGCCACCTGCCTCCCAGGTCCAGGAGAGCTGCAGAGCTCCTCCAAGCCCTCCCTGCACACTCCCCCAGACAGCCGGGTGCTGCCTGGCACAAAGCCTTCCTGGCGGTGGGCGAGGGGAGGCAGCTGCTGGCGCCCAACTCTGGGCTCCAGGGAACAGGCCAGGGCTCGGAGCGGGGAGCTGGCAGCAGGCTCCCGCGAGGCTGCTGCTGGCAGCACAGCCGCAGCCTGGTCCTTGCCCTGGGGACGTGTGCTGGTGGGAAGGGCCTGGCCAGGAGGGAGCCACGTGCCCGGGGAGGCAGCAGCAGTGTTGCCCAGCTCGGTGCAGGAGGGCAGAGCAGGGGCTGCTCTTGCGCTGACTTCAGGAAGGCACCACGCTGTCTCCCGCAAGGTCTTTTTATTGTTTTTATTATTTCTTTTTTTAGGGAAAGCTGATTGAGTGTTTTCAACTGTAACTGTTTGCCCTCTTCCGAGTATGTTGTTGAGTAAAGAATGCTCTGTGGTGCCAGTTGTTTTTCCCAGGGGAAGGGGGGCCTTCTTCAACAAACGGTGCTTTGACAGAGGTCTCCTGCTGTCGTTTCTTTTGTGGCTGTGCCATTCAGAGCACTCCACTCCATGCTGTTTTCATTCTTTCCCTCTTGCCTGTGGGGTAACGCTTGAAAGCGCACAGTGCACCAGCTTAGTTGACTTCCAGTACAAGGTTGCAACACATGTTTAGTCTGCTCTTCCATGTGTTGTGAGATATGTGGTGCATCTCTTGGATTTTCAGCTGTGATAAGGACTGAGATGAGAAATACAAGCTTAACCGTGGAAATGAGAACTATCATGAGAACTCAATCTCAGCTGAAGAGCTATATAGGAGGCTTTGCTGAGCTTCTTAATGCTTGTGTAAACTCAGCCAATGCTGTGGCTTTCTTGGCTCTATTTGGCTTTGGATTCAGTAGCAGACAGGTGCACAGTTTGAAAGCGGCCTTCCCTAAAAAGGCACTTGGGAGTTCGGAAAGGGAGGAATTGGCTGGTTGATTGGTTGTGTGTACAAAATATCCTTCTTGCACTTTTATGCATGAGCAAGACTTTTGTCGTTGTGTGCTAGTCGAGCAGTCTGTCCTTACTTGCTCCAATCTGGCTTGGAAAGGACTAGCAAAACAAGGGTTTACTGAAGCCTGCAGAGTAATGCTACAATCTGAGGGAAAAGGGTGGTTTCTGAATTTTGTGAACCCAGCCTCAAGCAAGAAGGAGGTGCTATTGCAGATCAGAGTATTTTATGCTAATAGGCCCATGGTTTCTTTAAGCGGACTTGGATGCCAGCAGCCCTTTTGCAGCGAGTCAGACGCCCAGCGTGGACTTCTGATTGCCTGAACTCCCATGTAGTGACGTCCATTTGCCCTTGTGTTGTCAGCTCCGTTCCCTTTGAAGCTCACCACCTTCAAGTTCTTCCAGGCTCCTGTGTTAGGTGCCTTAGTGTGGAGAATGCCTGCTGCGGTGAGGTTAAAGCTCAGTGTTGTGAGGGCTGCAGCCTGATGTGGGAGAGGAGGCTCTTGCTGTTCCTGTGTTCGTTCCTCAGCCGTTTCCTTGTGTTTGCTAGCGCTCATGTTTTCTGTCAGCTTCCTCTCTTGCACCTGTCAGCACTGATATGAAAACAGATTGAAACAACCCTGCCCTTCCAAATTAGGACTCTGAAAGGAAAAAAAAATCCCAGGCTGCTGTTGCTAACTGAGCAGCAAACTGAGGAAGCCAGTGATCCGGTGCTCCGAAGCACTCCTGCTGTTTCCAAGCTGTAGCTTGACAGGCTTTGCAAGGCCTTGTTTCAGCTGACTGCTGCGCACAGGTGGTTGTGCTGAGGACTTTGTCTCCTGAGCCCTTTCCCCTGTACCTGTGCTTTTTGCAGGAATGGCGAGAGGGGTCCTTGCTGCATTGGAGGAAGGCAAACCAGAGGAGATGATGAGCAGTGCTGTCAACCTCAGGGTCACCTGTGAGCGCATCCACAGGCTAAAGGAGCTTGGCTGGCTGAAGGGTGAGGTAAAACTTGCTGCAGCGCAGTGGTGTTCTCCACCAGTATATATTGAAAAATACCCCTTGAGGGTGTATGTGAGTTTCCTTTTCCCAATTCGTTGCTGACCCCCCCTCCCACTGCAGATCTCCGAAGTATCTGTGTTCAGGTTCTGTTTTTCAGCCTCGAAGGGCGCAGTATTTCTGAAAGCACCTGTCCTTCTTGTCTGGTGCTGCTTCCTGGAGTTAGTCCTACTCAAGTCCAGATTGACTGGAGTGGGTGACAAGTGTTCCTAGCAAACTCTGAAGCGGTAACCATGCGCTAAAGTCTGGGAAGAGAAGCTGCGCCTGGAGTTCTCTCAGGCAGCTGCCTGCTGCAGGGTGGCCAGCAGAGAAGTGTTGGTGTACTTTTCCTTTGGTAAAGCAGTGTTGCATTTCTCACCTCAAGCTTTCTTTTTGTTATACAGATCACCAATCGCTACGTGAATCTTGTGGTGTAAAGAAAGAAGAAGGAAGGCTAGCCAGTGGTTCATGCTTTGGGTACTTTGTTCTATCGCAAACTAATTTGTGGGGGCTCTGGAGCAGTAGGAAGATGGAGGGGAGGAGTGTACGTCTTCCAAGAGGACCGCATCTTAGTGCCCATTCACTTGAGAACGCCCTGGGCACTGGTGGTGAGTCAAACTGGCTTTTCTTTAGAGTTGGGTGAGGAGCACCAGCAAGTAAGGATAGTCCATTTTGGTTTTATTGTGTGCAGCCCAAGGCTGTGCTGTGTCTCCTTTAACAAGTGTATCTTAATAACAGGTCAGAAAGAAGGCCAGGAAATGCTTTGATGCAATGGGACCAAAAGGCAGCAAGCTTTGTGAAGCTTTGCTGTAACTGCTCAGTCAGTGCTTTTCTGCTTTGACTCACCAGAAGGATTTGTCAGGTTCTCTCTGTTTAACGCAGGATTAGATGTTGTTGCTTTTCTCTTAGTAGATGCAGACCGTCAGTCTTTGTGATTGACTTGCTGCAAGTTGGAGGGAATGGGACCCGAGTTATTGATCTCGTGTGGCATTGTGCCCTCCGTGCGGGGTCTTGGATGCCGAGGTTCTGCCTCCTTCCCAGTATATTCAGAGCCACAACTTTGCTGTCAAATCCATGGTAGCCTCTGGCACAAATGTGCTAACTTTACAGAGCAATCAGTAAAGCTAGGCTTTTGAGCAGAGGGAAGAATGTCAAGGAAGTGCTTCCTAGTAGCAGCCTGAGTGTAAGAGGAAGCGTGCTATCCATGGGAGGCATTGCGTTCTTCCAAGAGCTTTGTAACTGCTCCTGGCCCCCGCTCTCCCCACTTCAAGAGCTTCCAAACTATCACAGCTCTTCAGTGTTAGCAAACATTTCTGCGTGTGTTAGCTGGCATAGCACAAATCTCTAGCTCAGCTGACACCCTTGGACGTCTTGGCCCCTGATGCAGAGGTAGTGAAGATGATTACTCCAACAGCTTTAGAGAGCAGGAGCAGAGGGGCCACTGGGTTGAACGAGATGTTGTTTCAGCCTGGTACTCTCTTGGCTAGTGTTGAACAGCAGCTGTCGAGGAAGCAGGACCAGAAGAGGGCAGCATATAGTGACTTTTTTTTTTTCTCCTGAGAGTATTCTTCCAGCAGGCTGTGACAGACCTGGGAGCTTCGTCAGGCAGAGGTAGTAGCCCGATGGCCTTGGCTGTATTTGTTCTTCCAGGGGTGCACCCAGTCTTTGGGCTGAAGGCCTACCATGAGTCCTTGGAAGGGCCTAATGCAATTTCTTGCTTGGGTTCTCTGTTCCTTTTCTAATACCGTTTGCTCTGCTTCTTTTGACCTCTGCAGAGCAAGGAGCATGTCTTTTCCTGGCCATCTCTGTTTGAGTGGTTGGGTCTTCTTGACCAATAACCATTAGGTCACAGCCTGTCGCTGTGCATGTAAAGTTAAGATTTGGGGGTTTTCTCCCCCAGATGCTTTACTTGTCCTGCAGTGACTATCCTCGGACACTTTATTGCCCAGCCAGGCAGTGTCCTTTGATTCTTTCTGTTGGCCTACCATACGGAGATGAGTGAGTGGGTTTTTTTATGTTTGTTTTTTGTTGTAAGCAGCTGGAGTCACGTGTATGTGAGCATTACTTGGCTTGGGAAGGGGAATGGAATTCCTCCTCGTAAGGCCTGAACCCGTACTAATGAGCGCAAGCCATTAGAGAAAGGCCAAAGGCATCTGGTCCTCTTCTTAATGGACCAGTTGAGAGGGCAAGTGGGCCAGGCAGCCAAGAGAGAGGCAAATTCTCCCTCTCTTTTCCATTCATTAGGAGATTCCACGACACCTGAATGGAAGTGCCTGTGGGGATTTTTCTGTGCATGTAGGCAGATTGTGTGTCCAGGGACAAAGCAGGTGAAGGAAAGCAGAGACTCGCAGAGGTGAGTGCAGCTCCTCATCAGCTGCAGATGTCTTGCCCAAATGGCAGAAGTGGGGAAATGGTGTAGGTGTGAAGTGTCTGGGGCAGGGGCTGGGGTTTTGCAGCTCTCTGCATATTTGGTGTGTAGGACGAGGGCTGGGACTTCCAGAGGCCTCTGCAGGTCAGAGCTGTGTTGTCTGTCTGGATTTCTGACACGTGCTTGCCAGCAGAAGCTGTGCACTTCCTCTTGGGCAAGGGCCTGCAGCCAATGGCTTTGTAATGTATGTGGTCTTTGTGTCTTTTGGGGAGAAATGTGTTTAACCCATTGACCTGTTAAAACAGGAGTTGTTTCGAGGAGCAGCTTTTGCTCAGGGGCTTGCAAGCTGTTGTTAGTGAAGTCGATGTGGTTTTGCTGGGTTGTCCTGTCTTGCACGCATGTAGGAGGGGGATGGGCGAAGACATGCTGCCCCCAAAGTAGCAGGTGTGGAGTGTTCTTCAGATGAACTTTGTCACCTGAAAGAATTGGCAGCTGAATGCTTAAGTTGATTGGAGAGCTAGGGAGGGAGGAGGAGAGAAAAAAAAAAGCAAAGGCTTTACTGGCCATCTTCCTGCTCTGATTCTGAATGTGTTTAGATTGTATTTCTTTGTTGGGGCAAACATCAAGAGGAACAGAAAACTGATTTTCACTAATAATTTTTCAGCCTAAGTATTTAAGGCAGCACTCAACTACGTGCCCTGGTTCCCTTTTTAGAAATCATTTTGAAGTGAGAACTCTTGTGGCTGGGCAGATGTAGTGGGGTCCCGAAAGACCCAATCTTCCCTCCCTTTCTTCCCTCTCTGCCCCCTGGTCCTTCACTCATAATCTTCCTGAAGTAAGATCAAGTCACAGAGTAAGATCAAGTCACAGAGTAAGTAAGTCAGGTTATTTCCCTTAAGGTGATTCAAATATGCTGCAAGGAAGGAAGGGCTTGAAAGCCATTTCAGAAGATGACATCTCCAACTACCTCTAACTGCTGAAGGCCAATCCTGGACAAGCAGGACAGGCTTTTCCCTTGCCTTGACTCGCAGTTTGATCTTGCGAGGGCAATGATCAGTCATTTCTGTGGACAGGATAAGGGAGGTCTCTCATCACTCCTTTTGAGATGTTAGATGAGAGGGTAGTGACTAGGGTATTCTTCTTTCCGCCCAGTTGTTTCTGCGCTGTCCAGACTGGGAGGAAATACCCACTCATCTTTACAGCACCCGTTCCCTAAAGGAATAGAACACGCCCTAGAAGGTTTGTACAGGACCCTTCTCTTGCTATCACGTGTCTGTCCTGCGGTGTCTGCGTGACAGTCGTGGAGTACAGGCCTCTCTCAAAGCGAGGAGATTCGTTCTTCTTTTTGAATTGCTTTCCCTTCTCCCCGTCTTTGGATCCAGAGCCCAACGTTATTCCTGTTCCTTCATATCACTGACTGCAGTGCAGACTGTCTTTTCTCTCTTGACAATACCGACAGTCTGGAAAGCCATCAGAGCCCTCCTCATGGCTGGGGTTTCTGCTTAAGCGTAGAAGGCGGTCAGAAAAGCCGGACTTGTGCTGCAGGAAAGCAGGTTTGAGCGTGTTCCCTGTGAAACCTCGGCCGGGGTGGAAGCAAGCAATGAACAGGCTTCAGTTGTGTCCTCCTGCCACTCTGGGGTACTAGCAAAAATGTTCATGGAGGCCTCTAATCAGAAGGGGAAAACCAGAAAAGAGCAGCACTCCTGACCTTTCTGTGCTGGATAGTTTGTCCTTCCCATGACTTTTTGCCTGCTTTCCGTAATTTAGGGTGTAGAGAGGATGGGGCCAGACTCTTTTCAGTGGTGCCCAGCGATAGGAGGAGAGGCAACGGGCACAAACTGAAACATAGGAAGTTCCGACTGAACACGAGGAAAAAATTCTTTCCTGTGAGGGTAACAGAGCACCGGAAGAGGTTGCCCAGAGAGGTTTGTGGAGTCTCCTTCCTTGGAGATATTCAGAAGCCGTCTGGACACAATCCTGGGCAGCGTGCTCTAGGGGACCCTGCTTGAGCGGGGAGTTGGACAGGAGGATCTCCAGAGGTCCCTTCCAACCTCGGCCATTCTGCGATTCTGTACTCCAGTGAGAGTGGGTGAGGCTTACGTAGGTTTGCTGCTCTCTGTAAGGGAAGGATGCTTTCTCCTTTCCTGCTGGGTTTGAGGATGATGCTAGTCAGTGAAGCTGCCTGTGCTCTCTCTGCTCCGTGTGGGCAACCTGCAACATGTTTGGTCAGTCACTGCAGAGTCGCACGTAGATGTCTGGGAGCCTGGCGTGTCGGCATCTCTGAAGTACGGATGTGCTTCTTGGCAAGAGCCTGATCTTCCTGGTAGCAGAAAGTCAGCAGGTACTGTGTTACCTTTCAGGGGGATTTCCCCTCAAGTTATGGCAAGGAAGCCTTGTCAGACCTCAGAAATGACAGTGCCGTTGCAAGATCCCACAGGGACAAGTTGGCATATACACCTTATGCTGCATTCTCTGAAGGCCCTTTCTGTGATTTTCTTTCTTTTTTTTTTTTTTTGGAATGGACGCTCTGTTTACAAACAGCTGTTCCAGGGCCTGCCTTTTTACTCTAAAACTTATCAAAATGATGGCTGGGGTTGAAATGTGCTAAGAGATGGCCTGATGCCTTCCGTTGCATGGGCACAACCAGCTGTTAACGTGTCGTGATTTTCCTCCGCAGTTACTGACTCTTATTGTTCGTCATGCACTGAAGAACGATGTGCGCTTGGGAAGTGTGGTTAGCCTACAGGCTAAAAAGGCAGTGTATTGTTTCCTGTGCTTCTCTCTGAAACTCAGGTTTGGATTCCCGTTTGCCTGTTTTTCCTTGACATCTCATCACCTCCCAAAGAATCTCCTGTGTCCGGTAGTTTAGGCACCTGTTACAGGGCAAATGTATCCTAGAATCATTTTCAGAAATGGACTTAAGCTCCCTCGTGAGATTCCCTTGATTGCGAGCTACTTCCAGAATTTTCTTTTCAGGGATTTGAAGCCTTCTCAAATCCAACTACATTTATTGGTGGCAACTTTATGGATGTTTGTTCTTGTGCCAGCATTTCCCGTGAGCTTAAGTGGTTCTCTGTGCCTAGAGCACCTTCGGTTATATGTAACAATCATGTTTCCTCTGTCTTCACTGTGCTCTTCACTGTTAAATTCTCCTAGTGTCCTTTTGAATGACAGGCACTTCATTTCTGGAGCATATTCACAGCCTGCCTTTGTTGCTTTTTGTTTGAATATAAATTCCCTTTTTTGTCCTTCCAGAAGAGACCAGAATTATCCACAATGCTTCATATGATACCTGTCAAGTGCCAGTATGAATACTTCTGTATCCGCTGGTTAAATATGGCTTTTTTTCATGATTCTACTGGTGGATTATTAGTGTGTGATTAGCTGGTACACTCAGTTTTGTATCTGGATAAGAAATGCATGGTAGCTTCCCCATTTACTGAATGCCAGTTTAGAGCAGAAATTCTTGTGGTCAGTCCTGGATGCCAGAATGATGTTCCTCTTCTCTCCTCCTGGGTGCTCCCTGCGGGGATCACGGCCCTGTTCTTCGAGAACTCTAGGATAAAAAGGAAAGAGAGATTCATATACTCCAGGAATCTCTGTGGATGTCCTGCTTTTTGTTTTGCTAATCATTTCTTTTATTAAAATACGCTTCCAACTTCTCACCACTATTAGATGGAAGGCTACAAGCCTAAATTGGAATTTGCCTACTGTGAAAATAAGTAAAACTAGATGGTTGGTTTCCAGGGATTCTTTCTTGCTTTCTGCATAGTGGAAGTGTATGCTAATCTTTTGTGTATATGCAGAGCCTTGATAAAGTTCCTATGTAGGCACCAAGTGTGCGTGTCAGATTTTCTGCATGTTTGTGTCTGAGCCTTCTTGTTTCTTGCAATTAGGAAAACCTTGGTATGTACTCCCGAGGAGGAAAGAACAAGAAAGAAACTTAAAGAACGGATGAGGAAATCGCTGACACTCAGGATGGCAGTGTAGGTTTGTTCCGGCTTTCAGTTTTCTTTACCATGTTCCAGCCAGAACCTCATCTTAAAGAAATGAGCTGAACTACTGGATACTCTTCATCTCTTCATATTTCTGTAGAGCCAAGGAGCTTAAAAGCCATAGTCATGGACTCCAAGGCGCTGCTAGTAAGCTCAGGACCTAGAGTCCTCAAAAGGAACCAGTCCTTTTCCAAAATGCTTACAACCTAACACAAGAGAAAAGGCTTGTCTGAGGGCAGGTGGGAATACAAGGAAATGGAGAGTACTACCCTGAATGGTAAGCACAGCTCTCACTACAGCAGCAGCCTGACAGTTCTTGTGGGTTGTGAGCAGCCCAGCCAGAATATTCAGGAGGTGAGGTAAACTGCCAGATGCATATGAAAAGCTCCTGTGAAGCGTGAAGATGACAGGGGAGAAGGGAACGTGCTTCCGCATTTGTGTGTTGAGCAGGCAGGCAGTTGGAGCTGCTGTCAGGGCCGGCTTGGAATTCAGAGCTGTCCTCTGGGTACTCCGTAGGAAATAATGTAGGAATGAGGCTAAATCGTGAAAAGCCTTAGCAAATTTATGTTTGCTGTGAGAGAAGAAACTTGAAGGGTTTGGGGAGAATGCTCTTTGTGATTAAGGCACTAAGCTCAGAATATGAGCTTTGCAGCACCTTTCTGAAAGGATGTGAGTGGGGCAAGGCTGTATTTCAGGACAGAAGAGCATGTTGCAGTAGCTGAGCTGATCAGGCTTTGAGGGAGAGATGTAATTATGCAATACCTCGTGAAGGCGGTTCCTCGCACATGTTCTGCAGGCTGTGCAAAACTTTGAATGAGGGGAATGAAAACCTACCAAAAAGTTCAAGGCAAACGTGCAGGTATGAGGTCTTAGTTAGCCCTGGGGTAATCTTGTTATTAGTCATTAACAGGCCAGGGAAGAGTGCACGGCCATTTTTTATGCGTTAGTTTAGCCATAGCCTGGGCCACCCAAAGAAGCACGTTGGCATCAGGACTCCTTGTGAGAGACCATTGAGAGGGAAGGAGGAAGCTAGGGAGGGTGGCGGAAAGAAATGGAGGTAGTAGGGCAAGAGATGCCTAAAAAGAAGCATGGTGAAATGTGCCAAAGGCAGTAGACTAGTAAGGAAGAATGAGAGTTGACTAATGGTCTGGAAGTCTAATTCAGAAAAGTTACCCTATGATTTTAAGCAGAGTGGCTTCAATACAAGGCCTGGGAGATCTAGAGAGTGGAGCGGTGTGACTTGGTTCAAGTGTGTGGATTTCAGGGAGGTGGACGGGAGAAAGTTGCATAAAGGCACTATAAATAGTGTGTCAAATGGGAGAAAAGAGTAGGGGGCGGCATTCCGTTAAGGTGCAAAGTGAAAACTGTGGAATTTGAAATGGGGAGAAAAACTGAAGTATGCTTTCCTAGTGGGAAGAGTGCCAGAAGAGAATGTGTGATTACAGGGAAGCATGTGTGAGTGTTGGTGTAAAGGAAGTTAGATGGCATCACTGGACCAAGTGGAGGGATTCAAGGAACAGGAGAGTAAAGAACAGAAGAGGAGAGAAGTTCATGCCGTTGTGATCAAAGAGAAGAGTGCTGGAGGAGTGAGGTGTGGGCTTGGCAGTGCTCACAGACTCATTTCTCAGTTTTCCATGTGCTCTGTCTCTATACTCCCTATCATTTATCTTGCATTCAGAAAGCAGGACCAATTTTCTTTTTTTGAAAAAAAATTTTTTTAACTGAGAAATAATATGAAATTATTCTTAGTTGGCAGGTAGGTAAAGAGAGCATGTATGTTCCTTTGCTGGCATCTGGCTACTTACTTGAGAAGGTATTATTAAAAGCTGACTAGACAAGTACACTCAGTGTTTTGCATTCTTGGTGTCATTCCTGAAAGAATTTCAAGTTACTTTGCAGAAGCTAATGGCAAAAGCCTTTCCTGTATGCATCATAATTAATTGAAGCTGTCTCAGGAGCTCCCTTCTTTCCTTTTCCTGCTGTTTTTGGTAACCGCTTTGAACATTAAGTTCAGTGGAAACCAGGGGCAATAGATTCGCAAGCACAATACAGTGCCTTTGCACAGCTCTGGCCTACTGTATGCAAAAGTCAGACTGAACAGAAGTGCAATGTTCTTTTCTAATCCCTCAGCTGCCAATCCTAGTTTCTTCTTGGACTGTTTCTCTGTGGAAGCCTACTTAAACAAGAACAAGTCCAAAAAGAAGCGGTAACGGTGAGTGTGGTGACAGAGGTTGTTTTGCGTTCTGTAAGCACTTGGAACTTGGAAAATGCTCTCTATTGCATGATATGAGCACTTTGTTTAGCATTCTTGAGAGCAGTCTGTTTAGGAAAGAAGAGGGGCCTCAGTTTTGGAAGACAGACTGGTATGTGCAAGTGGCTTATGTTTCAGAGAGTGGATACTTCATGCTCAGTGAAACTGGGTGCTTTCTGTGTCAGTTGCGTTGGAGAAAATGAGCAATTTGTAGCTGAATTTTGGTTGTAAACTAGTTAGGCCTTTTGCCTTCCCAGCAAAGGCTGAATTTTGCTCTCACAAGGAAAAACATGTAACGCTTTTTGAAATCACATGCCTGAGGAACATAACGGGCTGGACAATTCGTAGATCTCTCTCACAGTGCGTTCCAAGGTAGACTTCTCTTGATTTTTGACATAGTGTGTTCTTAATCTTGTTTGTGTTGTTGTTCTTGACAAGCCTGCAGATGGAAACATGCAGTCTCCTACAGTGATTCGCCCTCCTCCTCCTCTGAGGAAGAGGAAGATTTTGCGAGGCGCAGGAAGCGCAGCCCTAGCAGAGCTTTCAGAAGGTGAGTGTGGTTAGAGAAGGGGGGAGGGAGGAATCTGCTGAAGTGGAGGAGCAACCGCGTGGCTGTGAAGTGCTCTCCTCCCTGCTCTTGTACAGATTCTAAATGGTGTCAGCATTGAATCTCTTGGCATAATATTTAATCTCTTGGGACTGGTGACTCTAGCTGGGCTGTCTACACCTGGCCTTTTAGAAGTGATTCTTTAAGAGCAATTGGACTTTGTTGGAGGGGCTGGGAGTAAACTCTAAATGTTTGAATGTAAAATTCTACTGCCCCTCTCCTTTATAGTAGTTTATTCAGAAAGAATACTCCCATAACCCCCAAATTATAAATAGAGGCAATGATGGAGTTTCTTTACCTTTCTTTAACCTATGGTATGTGTTCTGTTGAATTGATCTTTAGGTGCGGGTGGCCTCTCTGACCAAAGTTCAGATGTAAAAAGAGAGATGGTCATTTTTCCGTTGCTTTATCCAGAGGTCCTATGACAGATCCAAAGTGTGATGTCCAAGGTAACAGAGACTGTATTACCACTATCCATGCAAACTCAGCTGTTTGCAGGAGAATATTGAATTGAGGAATCAGTACATTTGCGTGCTTAGAAAACTTCTGTCAGTATTGAGCTTTTATGGTAGTAGTAAAAAGTAATTTCTTAAGAGTGGATAAAAGCTGGAATATATGTAGAATCAAAGCGTATGCAATGCCTTCTCATAGCTAAGGGCTTAGTGTCCTGTGTACTACAAGGAGACTGTACTCCAAAAGTGTCCTGGTTTAAAAAGGTGAGTTTGGCGATGTGGGGATTTTTTGAGCATTTTAGGTACACTTGATTAGTTTATGAGCACGACAGGTTTAACTGTTGGAAGTCAATTCTAATTTGCTGCTTGAAAGACCAGGTGTTTCCTTGTATGGGCACAATATCTGTAGATGTAATGATTACCTGTATCTGTTCTCTGTCAGCAAAACTCAACTCACAGTATGATGAAATGTGACTTCTTTAAATTCTTTGCTTTCAGCAAGTTTAAAGGAATTGCAAAGAAAAGAACAAAACCAAAAGCTTTGAATGATTTTTCTTCTTTATTCCTTGTAATTCTTTTCTAAACACCAGCAGGTTAGCTTTTCTTATTGATACTTAGGTATTATCTGGAGATGCAGAATACCTTTTTCTTTCTCCCAGCTTTAGACTTTCTGCTCAACTCTTGCTGACAAATTCCGGGAGAGAAAATCCAAGAACTTGCATCTTCTTAAAGAGTAACCAAAGGCTTTACTGTCAAGTCTTGCCTGTCTGTCTAGAGAGAGATCAGATACGTGGCTGAGGGTTGACTTGTGAATGAGCTCAAAGAACTGTTAAAGACAGGAAATGGAAATGGGAGGAGGCAGATGGACCACTAGGGGGAAACAGCGGTGGTTTGGGGAGAAGCTGCAAAGTTTTACATAGCAGGACGGCATTAGCTTCATGCTATCATTTGAAGGAAGTGCAAGAATGGCTTCCGGTAGAGACTCCGAGATGTCAATGTTTGAGGTAGCGCTACTAGGGCTGAAGTGCTTTGCACTCTTTGAGGAGGCCAATATTAACTGTTGTGTCCTAACACCATTTTTTGTCATCGTCTTTGGAAAAATAAGGTAGAAACTTAGCACCCTGGCTGCTGGAGTATTCCATGGGAGAGCGACCTGGCTTCTGCAGTCCTGAGGAAACGGAGGACTGTTTCCAGGGACAGCACTGAGCCCTGACCTGGGGGCTTAGGCCTGAACTGCTGGAGCCTTCTATGAGAAAAGGGAGCTGCCTTGATGCCAGCAACTGTTGACATGGCTGGAAGTGCAGTGTTCAATTTAGAAGGAATTTATTAACAGTGGGACAAATTTGTAGAAATTCCAAGTTCCGCTCTTTCAAAGTATTGGATGGTAAGCACACCTAGTCGAGATTTTTGTTTCTGTATTCAGGAGGAAATCGTCAGCATGAGAGTGACCTGTTCGATGTTTTTATCGCCTTCCTTGAACGTGAACTCTCAGAAGTCTAGAAGGTGAAGGATGCATTCCTACTGAAGTCTGCTGATGGGCATTGGTGTAGTTGTCTTGCTAAAGTCCCTGAAACACAGGGTGGAATTGAGCTTCCCAATTTTTCAAGCCTTGGCCTTCATGAAGAAAGAACTGACATCTTGGTTAAGGCGTTGAAATGCTAACTGGATTTCTCTTATGAACAATGTAACAACTATATTTTGCAATGGCAGACTGTCAGAAGGTAGGCTTTTGGTGAACGTACCTTGCTTGCCTTTTCCATTGCACATATTACATACACTGGACTCAGGATATAAGTAACTATCTCAAAGTCACGGGAATTCTTCTCCTAAGCAAACTTATACATCTGTCTAATAAGCCTGTGGGGAGGAGGGGGGAAGGCTGGGTCAGCGTGAATCTCTTGAGTCAGAAAACAGTTTAGACAAGTGTTCTCAGTACTGTCTTCTGCCTAAGGAAATTTAAGAGATTCAGGCAGGGTGTCCTAGTGGTATCAGTATGCATTTGCTTGGGAAAGCACAGCATTCAGGTGCTTAAGAGATCCATAAATGAATCTGAAACTGAAAAAGGAAAACTACCAATGGAAGAGCTCCTTGGGGAGATTTGCATGACGTACATCTGATGTTGCAAGCACCAGAACTGGTGCCTATGCTGGACTGTGCTGTAAAAATGTAGTAAATGTAGCTTCCCGTGAGACTCCAAGAGCCCCCCACTCTACACGGCCATGCGGAGTATAAAAGATAGTTGGTGCTGTCCTCTGGGCTTCCTGCGTGCTGCTGAAAAGGAGGTTTGCATGAGAATATTGAGGCATGTAGAATAGGCTGCTGCGGAACTAATAACTCTCTATCTATGCAAACTAACACGTGTAAACAGGATGTAAACAGGATGTAAACTGTGTATCAACCATACAGCGGGTACAGGCAAAGTGTCAGAACACGCCTACCAAGACAAAACAGTTACTTACTAACAGAGTGTAATTTCTCCTTGGATTCGATTATAGGCCTAGCTACCCAGACAGAAGCAGACCTGAACCTCTGCCTGACTTCAGAGCTACTGAGAGCTAAGGTCCCTCCTAAGGAGCCTCACAGCTCGATTCGTGTGGGGCTGTGCTTGAGCAAAGCAGATGAGCCCTTCAGCAAGGTGTAGGAGCCTGGGTACGCTGCTGCACCACCGGGAGTGCCGAGTTTTCAGTTCAGAGTGGGCTTGTGTCCAAGTCAATCTGGAGCACAAGCAGCACCTCTCCATTTACATCAGCAAATAGTTTCTGTCATCAGGCTATGCTAGGTTGTAAATTATGGGTGCTGACAGGAAGTTTGTTTTTTAAAATCACCGACCAGACACTGACTACTCTTTCTGTCTCAGCAATGGTTTTGGATCAGAAAGTAAGTGGAAATTCATATTTCATTCTTGTTTTGTCCAGTTCAGACTCTCTAGACCTGACCGGCATGCCAGACAAGCACTGTTTCCTTCTACGGCTGTACCTAGCAAAAGAATTCCCCAATGTGGGCTACCGCAGTTTTCTTGACCTGTCTTCCTTCAGTCCTCCTCATGGAGGAAGGTCATGACTTATATTGTCATAGGACATACTGTATATATTCAAGAGAAGGCTGGGATCACAGGAAAGCACCAGAGATTACACATTCTTTTACATCTCCTGAATAAAGATTAAGCAGTGCAGTCACATAAGGTTAGTACCTCTGCAGTCATGGGACTGTTGCAGAATGCAGTACCACTGTTTTCAAACATTACTGCTGGAATGGAACCAAATCAGATGTTTGACTTTCAACAAGAAAAAAGAATGTTAGCCTACTTTAAAGTGCCTTTTCAATATTTAATTTATTTCATTTTTTTTCCCACCCTTTTTCTCCCATTGCTTGCTAGTTTCAGTTCTTAACTCAGTGTTTTCAGTAGAAAATCTTTATTTAGTTCTGTTTTGTTGTTTTTTTTCCCTTGGCCAAATTCTCTCTGGGTTATATCGCTGTGATTTCAGAGTAAGTCAGGAGGAATTGTTCTAGATTTACACTAATTTAAAACTAAATATTAGCTAAAGGGAGATACTAGATTCAGACTAGTGCAATTGAATGCTTTCCTCTGCTTCAGTCAGCTGCAGTGATTAGTCAGTCTTCATGTTTCACTTGTGAATATAGCAGATTTTAGATATAAATCTGACTTACACAGTAGTTGCACATCTAGGCTGGATGCAGATGACTGCACTCAGACACCATTTGTATGACAGTGATTGAGCAAATCCATCACCGTACAGGTAACCAGGGAGGACAGGTCCCTGTGGATAGTGTGAATGGAAATGCTGTTATATCTGCCCCTGGACAAAATGCCCATTCCTGTATTTGAATGTAGTTTATTCTCTGGAGCATGTATTTGAACTTTGATCTCAGGGTGTTCTTAAAACTCTTTCCACTTGAATTCTGCCCCAATACACCTGTGCTTTTCCATTCTTTGCAGCTCTTGGGTTTTGCAACCAATTCAGCTGCTGTAAGTGTTCTTGTCTTCTCAATCTACAAGAGACACTATCAACATTCTTCATCTTTTTCTGTGTTTGATTTTAGTGTTCAGACCCTCAAATACCTTTCTCCTGTGCATTTTGCATACAATAAAAACACTCCAAGATATGTCAGGCTTTCTCAGGTAAGCTGTGATAGATAGATTAGCTGCATTTAGAAGGAAAAAGAAAATATGAAATATATTCCGAAGATACAGCACAATTGTTATTTTTTCTTACAGTAGCACCCACCAACATTAACAGAGCTCTGATACACTTGCATATAGTAGTTATATAGTCACAGCTAACTTCAGTCAGTAGAGAGAAGAGGGAGCAAAGAGAAGACATTAGCACAGTAGGGAAATTAAATAATTCATCATGGTATCTTGACACTAATCCTCGCTTCTTTGATGTATATAAATCATTGAAGGGCATGTTGTCCTGTAAATGCTCTAACCAGGCTCCAGGTTAGCCAGCCGAACACCCAGTGTGCTTTGGAAGCCCCTCTTGGCACAGCGCAGAGTGTGAGATATTACCCAGGCTGTCTTGGTGAGACCCATCCAGCTTCAGCCCTCACCTTGTTAGAGTCTGGCCAGCAGGAACTGCAAGTAGACAGATCTACAGTCAAGGAGAGCTCCAAATCACTACCGCATCTGTAGTGCGTTTCTCCTCAAAAATCCTTTCAGGTTGGGAAGTGCTGTAATATCTTCTATATAGAGGAAATCAGGTTCAAGAACATCAAAGCCACATCAATATAATCTGTGAAGGCAGGTCAGAAAGCCTGTAGTTCCAGGGTCAGATGAGACAACCTCACTTGTATCACTTGTACTCATCTAGCATCCCTAATATTTCTCTACCCATGAAATATACCATACTCAATAATACCTTCAGCTCCTGCTTTACATTTGATTTACAGCAGCTGTGCTGCCTTTTGCTGCTAACGCTGTTATTGCCAGGGATTTTGATCTTAGTGACTTTGAGTACAGAGGGTGGATTGGCAGTCACCCATGCTCCAGCGGATGAAGCAAGCCAGTCCATGGTGTAAAGGGTAGGGATGGGAGCTTTAGGCATCACCTTTATGCTAGAACTCGAGCAAGGCTGTTTTGACTAGGGCACTTCACTGACTTTCCTTTCTCTTTTCCAAGATCCGCACTGTGCTGTTTTGCAGCAGCTCAGCTGGTTTCCCCATTGCCAAGAGGACTGTCTTATCCTCCATGTACGTATATATTTGTGTGTGTGTATAGGGGTGCGTGTGTGTGTGTGTGTGTGTGTGTGTGTGTGTATGATGTTTGGGTGCCTGATAAAAAAAGGAAACACATTAAAAAGGTGCATCATCTTTAATGTATTTATCACCTTATGGTAGACATCCATATAAGGTTGCCCAGAGAGGTTGTGGAGTCTCCTTCTCTGGAGATATTCAAAATGCGCCTGGATGCAATCCTGTGCAATGTGCTCTAGGTGACCCTGCTTGAGCAGGGGGGTTGGACTAGATGATCTCCAGAGGTCCCTTCCAACCTCAGCGATTCTGTGATTCTGTGAAGTGATTGTCAGCTTCATTTGCTTGCATTCCTAACTTATTTAAATATAAAGACATTTCTTTTCTGTTTTTCACTGAGGAGAGAATAGAAAGGTAAGCTTAGATGAACCAAAATATAAATACATCATAGGCAGGTATAGCAATAAGAAAGCTGCCTTGGCAGAACTGTGTTTTGTAATGCTTCTGTCTGCCTCAGAACATGATGACCTCATTGGGAAATATCTTATTTGCTTGGAAAAAATTAAGCTAAAAAAATTTCTAAAGAATTAATGGAGTTTGACCGTCATTACAGAAATGGTCACTCTTTTATGTAAAAACAGAACACTTTTATTCTGCTGTTTAATGAAAATATTACAGTGGAACAAAGGAAATTGCAGTCTGTGGAAATGACGGGATAGTTGAGAAATCATTATCCTTCTGTTTAATGCCTGTGTAATGACTGAAGTTGATTATTTTGTCATATAGAATAAAGGCAAGAGGCATTATATTTTTATTTACTCATTTGCAGGTTTTCTTAAGCTGATATTTTTCAGATCAGTCTTGGGAATTTAGAAATATGTCTAAATTATTAAGAATCAGTGAGATACTATTAAGATGTGTCAAAATTCCCTAGACTGTTTTGAAAAACTGTACTGTTACTTTTACAGAAATGTGGGAAAAAGGCTTTTCCAGAGCTTCTCTTCTTTTTGTAATTTTAACAACATTTCTTAAATTTCAGGAAAAAAAAAAGAGGCCAGAATACTTGTTGCAATACAAAGTGCTGTTTGTGCTGAAGCTAACTGACAGGGCCATGTGAAGGGAAGAACTGGAGCAATTGCTGAAGCTTTAGTTGTTAACTGTAGTGCTGAGTTTCAAAGTGAAGGCTGTGGCGGTAGCAGAAGATAAGAATTGTAGAAGGAAAAGGGCATATTCAAGGTGTGCTTCAAAATACTACAAATAAGACTTCAATGTCAAGTGGTACCATGGAGAGCGGAAAAGAGAACACAGACGTTATGAAGACAGATATTATGACGAAAAGACAGATCTTATGAGGAATAGACGGATGTTATGAGGAATAGCAAAGGAAGATTCCCAGTCTATCAGCACGGCCCTCAAAAGCCTGATGAAGACTGGAGGGGTGAGAGGATCTGGTGGATGGTCTTTGTTCATGACAGCATCAGAACGACTACAGAAACATGAGTTCTAGATATTCTGGCTACACGTGCAGTACAATGTCCAGGTTAGTGTCCCACCCAAAAAAGCAGCTCTCTTCTCAGGAGACATATTCTCATGCTTTAATTCCTGGGATTAGTTTCATGAAAATCAGCATGTTGGTTGTTTCAAATTGAAGATCAGCAGTCAAGTGTGAGGAAGAAGACACAAAGGCAATGTTGTTCCTCACAGCTATTATGCTATGAGGAGCTATAGCTGTCACTGGCTATTTTTATATAGGTACATGCAGTGTTTCCCTTTAGTAGGTAGAAGAGGTCTTACGGCTGGATCCCTATAGGGACGCAGCTATCCAGTGTGCAGCTGCACAGGTGTAAAACGTAGATTCTCTAACCTCCTGACTTCTCAGCCACCTCATCTTAGAGGTTCTCCAGCTTTTTATATATTCATGCATCAGTTTCCTGGAAAGCTGTATTTTTTTGATAGAGAGCATGCACACAGCACCACCAAACTGCTCAGCTACTGACTCGCTCTTTGATCTTTAACTCACATTTCTTCATCTGTCTTGCCCGTGGCCCTGTGGAAATAAGCATTCCCGCAAGCACTTGCTGACTCAGGCCTGGCTTTAATGACACAATCCTGTTTACCCAGAGGTTAAAATGGTAAAAATTAATTGATTTACATCAGAGCTGTACACATCCAAATCTAAAAGCTTGTTCACTCAAAATCCAAATTTCATACAAGCGAACAAACAAAAGCCATCTAAAACTTCTCGTTCATTAAGAGTTTTTGAAAAAGTTTAGACATTTTTGTTGTTATTATTTTATCCAAAATAACCCTTCCATCCAAAGTATTAATCTCAAATGTATTTATATGGTTGTTAAAGAAGTAACTCAAGCAAGAGTATTTCATTAGAAACTCTCTTTAACTACACAGAGAGGAATTCATAGTTGTGCTCTATCTTTGTGCTTAATCACCTCCTTTCAACACAGTAATTTATTAGCAAATCTCTTGAGGAGCAGTTCTCGTTTGTGTTGGGAAGCAAAGTAAAGTCCTTGTACGTTCAGTGATAATGGTTTAGTTACATGCCAGATTTTGTGAAGCCCATTATCTATATTATGTGTCATTTCAAAATGACTGGAGTATTCATTTATTTTGATGGTGATAAATGAATTCTAGAAAGATTTGTGATTACTTTGTTGATCTAGCCCTATTCCAAATTCTCTGAACTAAGAAGAAAACAAAATCTGTCTAGTTCAATGAGGAAATAAAAAAATCATAGCCTAATGAATACCTAAATGAACTAAACCGAACCAAATCCAAACAGCTCAAGCTTTATGCACTTTAGTCAAGAGGGAGACAACTAAAAGGGACAATGTTTTGGTTTTGCTCTTTGCTAACATATGACATTTGGGGCTCAATGGGACAAAATGATTTCTTGTTACAAGGGTATGATTCCTAATGGAAAAGAGAGTAACTTTTTGGGGGGAAAATATGCACACACCACTGGGGATTGTTTGGCAGGAAGAATGAAGGCAAAAAGCTCCCATGTTGTCTCAGAATAAGGGCAATAGATTTTGTCAGACCTCCTGCACAGGTAATGCGTATTGTGCAGAACAGAAAGTATGAGATAGCATCTAAAACAAACAGATTTTTATTAGTCACTGCCTAGGATATCTTCTAATACCTCATGATTTGCCTTTATTCCATGTAACTATATGGTCTGAATTGGAACATCAATATTAGGACTCTAAACCGAAGGTGGGACAGTGTGAGTGAAGAGCATCAAGCAGAATATCTACATTTAGGAAAAGGAGAAAAAATGATGTGGTCAATGACAGGCGCACTAGACCTTAGTAGTATGTGATGCTGTACAGCAAATATTGAAGGAAAGAATAAATGAAGAGAGGGGACATAAATGGAAAAGATGGCTTTTTAAAATTAAACACAGTTTTTCAGGGACAGACTGTCTGAAAAAGAAACAGGTAGTTGTTCTGTAAGCAAAAAATGATTTTTTCTACAGAAGAGAAGAACCTTAGGTTCAGACTACGCAGAATTTATTGAAGTATTTGACACAGTGCCACATAAAGACATTTTTAGGTAAGCAGGAGAAGAGGAGAGCACTATAAGAAATGTTGTGTCTTCTTCCAATCCTCCTCCCACCCAGTGTTTAACTGGGCAGCAGCATCCATCCATGCCACAAGCCAGCCAGGCTCTGGAAGGCTGGATACAGCCTGCATGACTGCCACATAACATCTGGACAAGAACTGGCCTTCATCCAGCCAGCTGAGATGTCAGGCAGAGTGAAGCTACAGTCGTCTGTCTCCCTCTGGGTATAGGAGAGTCATCTTCGCCTCATCTCCTCCGTGGTACTCCGGAGCAGAGCCATTAGATGCTGCTGGAACTGGCACCCTGAGTAAATGCAAGTCTCACTGCCGCAAACACGCTATAAAGCTTTGTGACAGCAACAGAAATTAGGGTTTCAAACACCAATTTTCCACACTCAGCTAGCTAAATGCTCACATCACAGTTGTTGTAACCCTCACATTACCATATTCTCCTTGACATTCGTCACCATTAGTTGTTGTCCCACATCTAACATTTAGTGGTAATCTCTGAGATGAGGATGCAAAGGTGCATTTTTATTGCGTTTATAGCATGCTTTTGAGTGCTATGAATATTTTAGAAATGGAAATCCCTCTTTGCCATTTTTCTTCGTTCTGCCCACTCTAGCATGCCATTTTTTTGTTTATGCTAATGGAAGCAATAAGCTCTGCAGAGAAGCGCATTAGAGGAGACTTCTGAGTGCCTCTGAGACGTCTGCTTGCCTCTGGGCAGGTCTTCTGTAAAGAATGTGAGGCCTACAGAAATGGACCATTCCCTGGATAACCGGCTGCTGTTTTAGCTTGTAGGCTAGAACGACAGCTTCTCAGAAGTTTTGCAGCAGCACCACAGTCTGGATTCACTTTCGTGTTTGCACACAGAAGTTTGGTTCTAAGTTCCTAACATGACTCTTCATTAAGCAATGTGTCCACCTATGGCTACCCTGGGAGTCTTCAGGAAAGGATTTGTATGAAGCTCTTGTGAAAGAGATGTGCAGGTTGCTGCAGACCCTATTTGCAGTGTGGGGTTTTGACGGGAAGGAGAATTCAAGGCAGATTTGCCCTGATCTTTACAAACACACATACACATACGCATACACAGAAAAATAGGATTGGAAGAGGCTTTGAGAGGTCATTTCATCAGTTCTACTAACCTTAGGCAGATTAACTACACCTGTGTGGTTCCTGACTAATATTTGATCTCTTCTTAAAGCCTCTAATGATGGATAATCTATCTTCTCCCTAGGCAATCTCTTAGACTGTTTAACAGGTACAAACATGTCCTGTCATACTCTTTGCATTGCATTTCGCAGACCTCTGAACACTTTGAGGACAGTGAGTTCCCTTAAAGAAGCAACCATATCATTTTCACAGACCTCCATCACGCAATCAGGAATGGTGGGGACAGAATCTACTAATTGTGGGTGGAGGGAAAATCTATGGAATTTGCATTTCACCATATAGTACCAAGAGAAAAATCTAGCACAGGAACTAATCTTCTGCACACACACACACACACACATACGCACACACCATTTGCCAGAGAGCTATGAAGTACCTATTCTGCTTTGGGCTTTTTATTATAATAATACAATTACTTTTGTCAAGAAGTATATCACTTAACCTGATTCTAAGAAAAATGGGCAAGGATTCTTAATAATTAACAAAATGCCATTCCTTTAAAAATGTCACCAACTTTATTAAACTGAAGTTGCCATTCACAGTCACTAATCCACCTACAGATTGAAATTTTCTTTAGAAGTTACTAGAACCTGCTCATATTGAAAAGAGGAGAGGCAGGATAGGCCTCTGGCTGGATGACAAGTGCTGAAAGTTTGGTGAAAGAACAAGCAAGGGTTTAGCAAAAGCTGAGCTTTTATCCAGCTGATTAGAGTGAGATAATAGGAGTTAAGTCCAACTGATGAAAGTTATAGCCTCAGATTCTTGTGACATTTGGGAACTCAGCAGCCAATGATTTATGCTAAATTTGGGAGCCTAAATCCCCTTATGTTCCTGCCTACAGTGCATAACTACAGCAAGGTCTATGTTCCTTGCACACAAGCAGGTAAAATTCTTGTTGATGTTGACTAAAATTTTGGAGACTAATATAACGTTTGATGGGCATATAGCAGATAAACATTAGTTACAGGGGCTGCCCTGTCGCATCATGTTGCATTGATTTTTCTTCCATCTGATCTCTTCAGGCAGTCCATCCATGAAGTGAGATTCCAGATCTGAGAGATGTGCTCAGCTGTCAGCTTTTAGCTTGGCTCAGGGTAGATGCTGGTCTGACTCTCAATTTTTCATTAATCTAGAAGACTTGCAAAATAGGTGGATCTGACCTTTGAATGTAATCCTTTTCCAGAGCCTTGTGGGGATGGAATACAGACTACAGTTGCTTGGCCAGATTTCATTGACAAATACTGATTCATTGAAATGAAAATATTTTGTAGAAAATATATCAGTTTTGATGGAACTTCCACTAATTCACAGGCAGGAGCCTGTGGGAAATGTCTGCTTTTCAACCAGCTCACCTGACTGCTGGGAGGTAATTTGCTGCCTGTTACTTCAAGGCATCCCTGCCCACTGGCTTGGAAGCAACTTCCTCCTCCCAGTTGCAATGGCACTAAGTGCACCAGGGCTCCCAGATTCCTATCTGGTTTTCCAGGTTTTTGCCATGGAGCCAAGAACTGTAGTTCTGGCTTAAAAAAACTATTGATCTGTGAAACCTTTCTGCAATGTCAAGGTCCAGCTCCACCACACCTACCTTCCAGCACCTTGCTGAGGACCAGGATATAGGACTGTGGCCATCTTTGTACACTGAAAATTGTCAGCAGGAGGCACGTTTAAGTTCAGGCCACCTGATTTGAGTCACTCTGGAATCATCAGCTCTCCCTGCTTACTGTACATGGGTGACTGTGCTCTGAAATAAAGCATAGCACTAGATATCTGAAATTAGGTAGGGTTAACAGAGACCAAATGAACTTCAATGAGATAAAGCTGCCCCTTGGGAGATTCCTTTAATGACAATTTTCCCAACAGCCTTCTCAAGATGGCTACTGCATGATTATTTTAACACTTTCTGTTTAGACTCTTATCCCGAATTCTTATAATAAATGACATGTAACTTGTGTGTACTGCCATGCCAATATATTACCAGAGAATATATTAATGATACTTTATAGGCAAGGAGACATTTGCCATATTGGGCTGTCTGTATATAATAATATATAATAATGTATATAATATTAATAATAATGTCTGTATATAGTACAATGTGCTTCAGTCCAAGTAAATGGCAAGACTGGACCCAAATTCTACCCATATACAAATACAGTATATGAGAAATCTAAAATGCATTTGGATATATGCATTGATCTCAAGGAGGCTGAACCCTACAATGATTAAACTGCAATAAACCAGCGATTACTGTGCTGGCCACTTCTTGGAAGAGAAAAAAAGTCTTGGCTGTAAGAGCTGTTTAATGGGTGCGTGGAGCCGCTGCATGTGGAGCGCGCAGGTGTTACAAGGGGGCACCTGAAACTCAGCGGCGCAGCTCTCCCGACTTTTTCTCTGTGCCTTTTAACTAGCTGCCCATGCTGCATTTTCCTGCCTCTCCCCGTTTTGTTCCAAAGAGGGATATCAAGGTTGTGAAAGAGCAGAACGTGAATAGTCAGCTAATCAAATCACCGAATGCCAGGAAGGTCAGCGCCGTCGTGGGAGGGTATTGACTTCCACAAGCTGTCGCAAAGGAGCACCGCAGCGTTCGAGCCATGCGCAGGGGAATCAGCCCAAATTTGAAAGGGAAATGTGAGTTGCTTCTCCAGCCTGGGTGCTGAGGGGAAGGAGGACTAGCGGGAACAGCAAACTAGACGCATCTAGTGCTCTTTATTCTGCCTTTTGGCAGCGAAGGGCCCCGATCCCCCTCCTGCTGCACATCAGCGGAGATGCATTACCTCCATGTGCACGATCCTTGCTCACACCAGCAGCCCGCGATTGCTGCCTCGAAACCCCAGTCCCGTTGCCCATCCGCTTACTGGAACAACTCAGCGAGGGCCACGTGGAAGTTACTTATTTGTGCCATTTAGTTTCCCCTGTACAGGCACAACGCTCGGGAACGTCTTCGCGTGCCACTTGCACGTGAAGCTGGGGATGAGGATTTGCCACGATGGACAGAAGCAAAGAATGAGCGCTTGTGTGTTCTTAGTTAATATTTTCTCCCCGGCCCTCCTCTGGGCCAGTCCCAGTTGTCGAAAGCCTCTGTTTACCAGTCCGGCTTCCCTATTTCAGTACGATGCATCCCTTCTCATCTGCTTGTGTCTTGGCTGGCGGTTAGTCATTTGATCACTTGATTATCAAGGAATAAAAGGGAAAAAGAAACAGATTGGTAAAAAAAATTGGACTTCTTCAATAGCTGGAGATCAAAGAGCGCAAAAGCGGACACATTCTGAAACGCCCTGGCTACAGAGCACTGGCGATAGGGTTAAACGAATGCCACCAGGAAGCCGTTACTGGTTTTGTTGCTATTATTTTAATAAAAACTGACATGTTGACTTCTCTGTCTAAATGAAGTAATAACTTATACTGGTAGGCTCTACCATACCGTGTTAATTGCAGCTAACGTAGTTTAGCCAAACGGTTTAGTCTATATTTAAACCAAAGCGAAATAGTTTAGTCTGAACAACTTTGCATTTCCTCAGCTGTTCATAATATTGTGCGTATTGCTTCAAAGCAAAGCAAAGCTTCACCTCAACTAGGCAAAATAATTGGCCCCCTCTTTATCTAAAGCTACAGGGTAATTGTGGATAGATGTGGCTCAGACCCATCAGCTCGTTCAGTCCTTCCCTCTGCCAAGGTAGGGTTGGCACTTTTAGGGTATTCAGCCTCAGTTCTCCCTCCCTTATTTCAACTCATTCTTTCTGAGCTACATTCCTGCGTACGAAACAGCCCCTCTCTTCTTCCTTATTATTAATGGTCTACAGGCAGCCGGACACTATTATGCACTTTCGTAGGTGCTCAGAGGCAGTTCGTTCTTCCATTCTTACCTAATTCATCACTTTCTGTTTCAGACCTATGAAAGGTTCTTTGAGTTGTTTTCAATGTGCGTTTCTCTTAAAGATAAATGCCTGTTAATAAACAGTCTAATATAATATTCAGGGTTGACATTCAGAAGTATTTAAACACTGGAGAAGAAAAATTCTTCAAGAATAAAACAATTTAAAAAAACCCACTCTCTTTATTGACAAATATATCTCCAAACTGAAAAATACAGACCAGTCGAGCATACTTTCCTTCAAAAATAGAGAAGCTCCTGAATTTCATTTAAATGAGGCTTGTGTTTTTGGATAAATTCTGATTCCTTCTGATTCTTTTAAATCAGGATTAGACCACAGAAGAATACTTGATCCAAGATCGGTATCAGACAGAGGATGTGCAGAAATGGTGGTAACGCCCTGCATTTTGGGCAATATAGCCTTCATGTTTCTCTTTTCAATAACCCAACTATGTGCTTCTAGGCCAAAGGAGAGAATCACAGTCCATGTGAAAGGGTAGAGAAATTCTGCAACATTAAAACCTGCTTCCCTGTACATGAATCCAAAAATTTCCAACATTTTAACATGCACTGTGGTTGAGTATTAAAAAAAAACCAACCAACCAAACAAAAAAACTTCCTGAGCAGGTATTAGAGATCTTTCTCTCAGCAACTATTATCACGTAAAAACACATTTCGAACCATGAGATTCTTTGGTCCTCAGTCTAGTTTCATTTACATTGGTGTAAAGCAGTAGTTCAATGCTATTGAAATCAGTGAAAGAAAAAAACAGCATCAGGCCTTAGTAGTGATGCAGAAGAAAGCTAATGTATTATTTTAAGATAACAGGCAAATTCGAGGCAGAACAATAATCCTGACAGCCCTGTAAATTCTGGGTCTTGGCTTAGATTCATTATACTTTTGGCAGGATCCCTCCCTGTGTTACCTAAGATCATTATTGTCTCTGGCCAGGCAATAAAATCCTGTAATCTGACTGTAAAATGCTTTAATTTCCCATTCATTAGTTTTTCCTGAATTTTACTTTGTGTACCCTGGGAGAAAAGAGCTCCCTTCCCTTTTTTTCCCCCTTTCCTCTTTTTCTTACAGGCATTCAGGCAAACACTGAACAAGATATATTTTTTATTGTCTGGTTTAATTTTATCAGATAAACAGCCCCATTCAAGTGCATAAAGGACTCCCTCACACAGATGACATTATCTCCAAATGTTGTTCAACCCAGAATTATGAATTCAATTTGGTAGATGCAGCCTCAATTTGAGTGGAAGGGGCTCTCAAGGCCTGCAAAGTCCCTTCACAATCAGGGGGCTGGGAGCACACCTGCCTTCAGCATAAGTGCAGAAGAAGGGATAACAGACTTTCCAGACCTTCCTCATCCCCAGTAAACTAATGCTTGCAACTGCAGGTGGTTTCTTTAGGGTAGGCTGGTAGCAGGTGATGTAGATTCCTAAGTTAATTCAAAGCAAATTACTGTGGGGGTGCAGGTGCTGCAGCTGTTTACCCAGGCTGAGATGCCACCAAGGTAAGTTTCTCCTATGCCTGGACTAGCTCATTAAGACTGCTCTGCTCTCAATCTACAGTTTGGATGTATAGTGAAATGTTACAACTCTATGTCATGTCATGCAGTTATTTTAATAGTTCTTTTGACCTGATCATCTATGAATCTGTGTAATCAGTGGTCCTCTTGCATTTGTCTGGCTAGTGTTGTCTTCCTTCAGATACCTGTTCTTCTAGCTATCCCAGGTGGGCAAGAGGAATTTTTTTGTTTATGAAAATTGGTGGAAAAGGGCTCTGAAATCAGTGAAAGGGCTTCTTGCAGCCTGAGGCCTGTAAGTTTGCAATCTCCTTCTGCGGGAATCACAGAGCTAGTGGTGTCCTGGTGCCCTGCACAGGCTGCTTTCTTTGCAGTGACCCTGGGCATTCCCAGGAAGAGCTGGCAGCAAGCAGGAAGGATCCCATACCTGCTTTCCATCAACAGATGTCTGTGCCTTCTGTACAGACACCTGGATTTTGTCAAAATGGCATCTTTCAGCAGAGAAAGGGCTCTGCCGAAAAGCTGTGGGCTTCTGGAGCAGCATGCCCCTTGTCGTGGTGACCCTCTGCGCTGCCGCAATGTGTACTGCACTGCGTGTGATGGGAGGGCCCCTCTAAAGCTCTCTAGTTTCCCTGTTTAACAATAATAAGTTGCATATCAAATTCTATTCTGTACGACATTAATGCGAGCATGAAGAAACAGCAGGGCTTACTCTTGATTTGCACATGCTTAAATGATGGGAGTGTTTGGGGTTTTTTTTATTATTATTATTTTTCAGCCTTTTTGAAAACTTAGTTTTAAATAAATCCTATATGCCTTTTCTACAAGCTGGTGTGATCACAGAAAGTCTGTCCCAGGCTACTCTGTCTTCCACTTCTTCAAAGTGTAAGTTTTTAATAGAGAGTGTGTGAATAGGGTTGAGGAAGAGAGTGTCTCCTTATGCCTCATTAGCTTGCACTAAAATTTTTTTCCATCAACAGCTTTTTGACTAAGCTGTGGCTTGAATTTTAAACAGTCCGGTGACTGTGCTGTTTGCTTAGCTAAGGTGGTTTTATTAGTGCTGCAGAATAAGAGGTAGGATCTTTGCAGGAATTTTTGCCTTTGACTGAGTATAAGTAGAGCTGGTTGAGGGAAAAGCACTTCTGAAATCCCCAGTTGCTATTCAGACTTTTAAGGTTAAGGTGCATCACACACAAGCAGCAAATACAAATTACCAAAGCTTGTAGTTTCTGTCCTCTATAAAATATAGCATTCATCAAAATGGACAATGTTTCACTATAATGAAGTTCAGTTGCCAAAGAGTCTTGGACCTCTGTGTTTTGGCATCAGTTGTTATTTAAAAACAAACAAACAAAAAAACCACTTTGCACCGACATGGTTTTGAATTTCTTGCAACTACTGATTGGTTTGGCTACCTGTCAAAAATATTTTGCCTCCTCATTTTGTGCTGCAGTGATTCCAAGCAGGCTTCAGCTTTCCTCCTGCAGAGCCCTTGGAAGAAGGATGCCATCAGGCAGCCTCCGCAGGCTCGCTTGGGGTCTCTCCTGGACCACCACTTCAGTCTGGAAATCAGTCCCTGATGTTCTTCTCTCCTCCTCTCATCAGTGTGATAAGATGACTGGTAGCGCTGGAAAGAAAGCTAGCACGGAAAGAAAGTAGCATGACATAGATCACATTTTTCTCAGGGAAAGGTTTGATCGGTCTGCCTGGTTCCTACAAAACCTTCCTTTTCCTGTTATAGCAGCAGTGCGGGCAGATGTGAAGTTCCTTTTCTGTGTAATCCTTCCAGTACAAGGCATTTTATGATAGTGATAAAAACTTGATTCAAACATTTTCACTTTTTCTATAGTTATGCTTGAAATCTTTGCATATGAAAGATGGTAATTTCCTTTTCTGGAACACAGTTTTGGATTGGAGAGGGAAGCAAGGGAAGTGGTTCATACTCTAACCTAGGAGATGAAGGCTTTGCACCAGGGGTCGGAGGACAGAGCGACGTTCCCACTTGTGCCACCACCCTCCTGTCTGAGCTCAGACCAGGGACGTGACTCCTCACTACCACGGTTTCTTCTCGTGCAAAGTGGCGCTGATGACGATTCCTGACTTGATGAGCTATTTGCTTGAATGCAGACTAGATGTGTAAACTGTGTAAATGTGTAAGTTAACATTCTAGTTCCCCACTATGCGCTAGGGTGCTAGTATCATAGGCTAAAATACCCAAAATATTAGAAAATGATTGTATATACCCCATGCATCTAATTCTAGCAATTCCTATTCCATGGTAGCAAGAGAGAGGAGCTCTGTGGAGAAAGCTTGCCATGTGGATATGGGATTACTATATTAACTTATTTTAACTGAGCAAAAACGCATTTCTTTCCCTGCTTTTTCAAAGCAAAAGAGATTTTATGTGTCTGTTTTCCCAGTATCTCCTACAGAAAAATCAATGAAAATATTCCTTCGTATGTGGAGGCTTTTTCTTCACAGAGAGTTTATGAAAGGAAGAAAGTTCTTCAAATTGTCACGCAAAGGAAGTGTCTCCTGTTATGATTCAGTCTTTCCTAGGCACAGTCCTGTTCTCCTGGGAACTGCATAAATCCAACACTAAAGCGGCAGGGAGGAAAAGACAAGTCGTTTCAGAAATATGAGCTGTCGAATTAGCATTTTCTCCCATTACTGCAGGCCTCACGAAGAATGCTTATAATAGGTCTTCTGGTTTTGCTCACCCAAAAGGAATATACTCAGAGTTGCAGAACATCTGGTGCTTGATGATTTTTCATGTGTTCTGGAAACGTGGCTGTCATACATGCATCCTCACCGGTATTTTTGAAGAATGCATTTCTGCAACACATTTTGTCGAACTTGGACTGGATGCTTTATCATGGGGGCAAAGAGCATACATATTTTTCCCATCTGGCTGAAGTCATTCGCACCTGGCTGGGTGTTTACCACACCGGTGCCCAGTGCAGTCTCACAGGTAGCGGCCCAAACTTTTTCGGCTTTGCATAAAGTAATCGACTGGGTGAAATTTGGAGCCTATTGAAATCAGTGGGATTATTGCCATTGAGTTCTTAATGGGACCACAATACACTAAACTCCAGCTTAACCTTTCCAGAAATTTCCCTTGCTAATTTTGGCTTGAATTATAAAAATGGACAGATGCTGGAGAACCAAAGGAAGAAAACATGACCCTTTCCCTTTTAAATGTGACCTTGTGCAAAGCGCTGTGTTGTTGAGGAGTGACAAAGCAAATCCCGTCTCAATACCTTGTGGATCTGTTTTTATCTTTCTATGCTTAGGTCAGTATTCTGTAACTCTCATTTGCCAATTAAGCTACATAAGAGGCTACAGGATGTAGTTTTGCAGACACTTCTTCAGGCAACAAAACTGATTTGAGGAGATGAAGACCTTCTCCCCTCCCTGTTGTTCCCTCTCTTGCAGTACCCGGTAGTAGCAGTAGTATCAGCAGATAAACAAGATTGGGGAACTACCAACCTGAGATCAGCTTTAACCCAAGAAAAGTGATTGGTATAATCCAGATCTGTCTTGCAGTCCAGTTCATCCTGCGACCGCACAAATAGTTGAGCGTACAGAGGTAAAAGCTGTGCTACCAGCAGAAATGCTCTGGAAACCAAAACCGAAGGCAACCTGCCGGGTCCTTCTCTTCTCTCCCCTCTTCCAGGGCCAGGATGGCGGTGGGAAGGCTGAATCCTTCCTCTCAGGGGCAGGGAGCTGGACATCAGCAAGTAAAAAAGATATTTCTGAGGAATATGCTCCACCACCTGTCTTCACGGGAAGTTTTGTTCACAATCAAATGGTTGACCCTCACTTGGGTGCATCCCTTGCCTCATGGCTAGGTTTGGGGAGGATGCCTCATGGCAGGATGGGAGAGTAATGATTTCCCTGCAGAGCTGGGCTGGAAAATGCCACTAGTTGTTAAAGTAATTTCAATGGTGCTGTTCAGTGAAGAGAAACATTAAAACCTGAAACTGTTGCCAAGATTTGGGTTAGCAAATGTGCATCTCTGCTTATGAGGAAGAATATGCAGAAACAAGTGCTTTATCTCCTGTATTTAAGGATGCAAGTAACCCGGTTCACCGAGATCCTTATTGCAGTCTGGGACTGCTACATGCCACTGTAATCCAAGTAATAATCACCAGCAGTAAAGGCCCAGGTAGTCAGTCCGCTCATAGAAAAGGAGGCTCTTTTGAGATTCAAGCTGGAGAAAAAGCAATGCACCATTTAGCTGGAGAAAAAAGATGTGCAGTTTTGGGGAAAAATATAAAACAAAGATATATTCCATCTAGGACAGAAGCAGTAAGCTAACTGTAGGAAAGAGAGCTCTGGATGTTGGGAGTCCAGGCCAGCTAGGATCTGGAGCTTCGTCCAAGTCCCCACACAGGCTCTGCACAGACTGAAATCCATCTTTCATGCCTCAGCGCCTCTCGCCCTTGGCATGATCCCGGCCTCCCCGAACCCAGCAGGAGTTCTGTCAATGGTGTCAGCAGAGGCAGGAATTCACCTCAAATAGACCATGGTTTTCTGGAAGGTCTGATGCAGTTCAGCAAAGGTTTGGGACATGCAATGCTACAGAGCCTGTCTTGTTCTTGCTTGATGCCAGGAATGTCAGGCTGCGTGCTCCGCAGGTGCAGGCTATCAGCTGTGTCTTTGATCTGTTGTTATGTTTGTGTATGATACATGAAGAAAAGGGGTGAAAAAGTGATTTGATATGCATGCCCTGGCTTTGGGAAAAAAAAAATGCATTTTGGATTTTTAAGTAAACCAAAACATCTGAAATAAATGTAAGGTTCCAAAATTCACTTTGCATGATTAATGCTTTTGAATAATTTGCGGTTAACTTTCCAAGAAATGAGAATCTTTAGTTTCCTGTTAGATAGCTGCTGCTCGACAAAAGATTTTGAAATTGGATGTTACAGGTCATGGAATTGTATTTATATACCCATTTCATGCTTCAGAAAATCAGCTTCTTAAAATGTAATACTTGATTACAGAAAAATGCTGCCTCTCAAAATAAATAAATAAAATGGCTGCTGTTCCTTTTCCTATCAGAGGGAGGATGTGACAGCCTAGGTGAGCTATGAGAAGTAGCATCAAAATGCCAGATGCTCTAATGAAGCTGTTGCGCTTACCCTTTTTAAAAACAACTGGCAAGTTCTGTTTTATCAGAAAATGAGTTCCCCGTCATCTAATACAGCAGACACCCAGGACTGGCTGTGAACCAACTAGGGGATTTGGAAGTGTGTATTTGCTGGAGAGGGTAATGTTAATGGGTGCTTTGAATTTGCTCTCGCTTCCACTCGTGCAATAAAGTTTTACAGTGGCTTCCTGAGCCGAGCCGCCCTGGATGTCATTAGGGATACGTGGGCGTGCAGTGCTGGTGAAACGGCTGCACGGGATGATGAGAAACTCTGGCTGAAGAAAATGTCATGGGCTCGTACCTTTGTTCGGTGGGTGCTGGAGCAACCTGCTTGCTGGATGCTCCTGGAAAATTCCCCGAGGAGCCTCTGGCAGCAAACCTGGAGCAGAGGGATGTCTGGAGGAGCAAGCTCCTCGCCCGGCAAGCATTGCCTGATCGTGATGTTATTGCTCTGAAGGAAATGTTGATGTACACATACAGATATTTCATGCTACAGGAGCTGTAGCTGGTTGGTTTGTCAGGACCATACGTGTTCCTGCCGTGATCCTTACCTTCTCTGTGTGGTTTGTGGGACGAGCTCTGCCACTCTCCGCAAAGAGGATTTGAGGTCCTTCAGAGGGACTAGCCAAAGCAACAAGAACATTCTCCTGAGATTTTTTCTTTTTTTTTAAATGTATTCTTTCTTGCACATGAAGGAATTACAGCCTAGAAAATACTGTTTAATATTATGTTTTGCCAATTCAGCTGTGATTGTGATCCTCAGCTAGTGAAAAAGGTTTCTAAGGGTTTGTTTCTTGTTTGTTTTAACCAAAACTCTCTGAACAACAATGATCTTCTAGTATGGTAGTCACCTTTTTCTAGGGCCAGAGGTACATAGCTTATTGTAGATCAGTGTGGTATGTGCCACTCTTCCATTTTCTCAGACTCTAAATGTCCATTTTCCCAATTTTGTACAACTTCCTGCTGCTGCTGAAATTGCCTTTTAAGCAAAAATGTCACTCTAAATGGCTATTTCCACATCAAAAGATATTTGCGTAAAAGTATGCCTCTTTTCAAAAATGGTGGTCTTTCCCTTAGAAATTATGTGTACCTTGGTAAAGATGTTTATGGAAATGTTCACATTTAGAGGTTGTAAAGGGAGACAAAAATGAAATACAAAATCCACCTAAAATTTATCAGCACAAATATTTCACAGCGTTCTTGTCAGCATGGGGGTAAGGAGCAACAACATGTGAAGAGAGTGGCTCATTTGCTTTTAAGGAGAGGCTGGACCTGGAAAGACTCTGCTGCCATCACACAGAATTGCTAATGCAATCAGCGCCTGTCTCGCCTTTCAGCCCGATTCTGGAAATGTAATATATTCTAAAAGTAAGATTTCATCTTTTTTTCTCTGACAGCAGTTTGAAAGACACCTTCAAAGGAATCCCAGCACCATTTAGCATTTGGAAATCAAGTTTTCCTGGATTGCATGTTCCAGCATTCTGCTACGCTCAAGGTTTTGGTTTGCAGGAAGGTACCAATGTTGCTATCAATTCAACTTTTTATACAAAGACAATCCCATACCTTGTAAGGTTTCTGCATTATTAGTATACTTCTGAAGTTGGCAAGAAATAATGAAGGTGGCTTTTGTAGCAAAGTAGCTAGAAGTAATGGAGCCTACCACCCAAAGCACTTGTGAGGTCTTGCATAGAGGCAAAATGCCTTAATTTACAGGTATTTCATTCACAGTATCCAGAAGTCTGAGCTTACGGTGTGTTGGTTCTCAAAGTACAACATATGCAGAGTGATGGGAGGCAAAAATGACCGATGTGTATAAGTAGGCAATTATTATATGTAAAGTTCTAATAGCAATGTGAGAACTCAGTGTTAGAATTGAAAGGGGTGTGTGACTTCAGACTGCACATGCTACCAGCTCAGCTTTTGATTTGCAGAATTTGCATGATGGTTGGATTTCAGTGCTGGAAGTTTATTTCTGAATGTTCATTTCTCTTCTGAAAATATTAAAGGCTCCAAAGAAAAATGATGCCCCACAGTGTCAGAGCAGGAAAAAGAGTTCTGTTCCTAACCTGGATTATACCTATAATCATATTACTCAGTCTCTATCTCATTATGCAACTCCATCACCATCTCATCTTTCCTGCAAAAGATGATCGACCACCCTCTTTTAATTTATTCCCATCTCTTATACTGCTGAATCAGAAATCAGTTTCATATTCTAAATGTCTCAGTATATCACTTCATGATTTTTTTTGTTTGTTTTGTTTGTTTGTTTTTTTTAATAAGTGCTATAATATCTGATGCTTTGCAAGACTCTCTCCTGTAATTTCAGGATCTTGTGAACTTTTGAGAATTCCTCTCTGTTTACATGGCAGGAATGGTCTGGCTCATTTTTCTCCCTGAACCTTTTTCCCAGTGTCTACTTGTATATTATAGTTTTAATCTAAACTTGACTAGGCGAGCAATTTAAATGATGTTAGGAAAACCCTTCCAAATCATAATGGATGTTTCTATGCATAAGGCTGAAGATCTCATGTGCTGTGCAAATTCTTTCAGTGAGAGAAAGCAGCTAGAAAATGGAAGGAGGTTAGGGATTAAACATATCTTTTCAACCTTAAAGTCAAGGCTTGGAAGGCAAAGACAGTTGCTGTAGGCATCTGTTTTGCAGTGTTTATGATCAGTGTAATTATATGCTAAAATAACAAAGGTGGCAAGTAGCATTAGAAACTGTATACTGTTTTGCAAAACAGGACAAACAGCTGAAATGATCAATCGAAAATAGACATAATGTAATTACAGACCTTAGCACATGTGTCCAATAACAAACATTAGTCTTAGTTTTAAATTACAGATCAATATTTTGCAGCTCCTGATGTATCCTGCAAGGAGATTACCTTGTCAGCCAGGAGCTGCAGCAATGCCACGCTGCTGCTGCAAGACCCTGCGCTTCCCTTCTTTGAACTTCTGAGGTTCCTCTCCGCCCACCTCTCCAGCCTGTCCAGGTCCTTCTGAATGGCAGCACAGCCTTCTGGTTTATTGGCCACTCCTCCCTGAGCTTGCCTATGAGGATGTTATGGGAGGCAGTGTCAAAAGTCTTGCTGAAGTCAAGGCAGACAACATCCACTGCTCTCCCCTCATCTACCCAGCCAGTCATTCCACCAGAGAAGGCTATCAGATTGGTTAGGCATGATTTCCCCTTGGTGAAGCCATGCTGACTACTCCTGATCACCTTCTTATCCTTCATATACTTGGAAAGGGATGCTGAAATCCGTTCCAGGGTACGACATCTGCAACATCTCTGCACTGTAATGGTAGCTCTGTTTCTCACAAAATATGGGGGTAAACATAATACAGTAGCCTTTAGCAGTATGGGGGCGGGATGGGACTAGAGTCCTTTTACATCTAACTATTTACATCTCGTTTAGGTTTTCAAAGATAGTCTGTTCTGCAAAAAGTGCAGACATCAGAGTTGTGGGTGGGTCTTGAGGAAAAAGCAGGTGGTACTTCCACTTTAAAAAATAGGGGGAAAAGAAAAATAAGACTGCCAGTTAGAGAAGCAGAGGAGTTAATTTTCTAACACAGATGTGAGCTGAGGTGAAGTTGTTCAAAGCCTTGAAATGGAAGCTATTTCATTTAGAGATGACAATAGGAGAGCTTAGAGGGTTGAAATATAGAAAGATAATGGACAACACAAAACACACTGGCTCTGTTCTGCCTTCTGGCCTCACACATCTGAGGGTTATTGGGTGTTACAGTGCAGAGATTTGAAACTACTCAACCCTTTTATTCCAGCAACTGAACAGTGCCTTTAATACCCGTTTCTGTATAATGGAGGCATGATGATCCTTTTCCCTTTTTTTTTTTTTTTTTTAATTTTTTCTGTTGCAATATCATTGTAGATGAGATCATAAATCCTTCTGGTCACTCTGTTTGAATTGTTAACGTCTGCACATTTGTTCTGGTAAGTGTAATAAATATCTTGAACAAAAGGTAACAGTGAAAGTTAGCAAAAAAAACACGTAGATGAAATTCCTGTCCACACAGACAACAATAAAATGTCTTACACAGGCACCACTGAAATCCTTTGCCTGTTGCACTGGAAGCCTGTTGCATCAGAAGACAAGGGCATTGTACAGAGTTAGGTATAATGGGGCCCTGAGCTGCTACTATAAAACAAACCCATAATAACCATGTTTAAGTTCTGTGCAAGTCCTCTCCTCCGGAATGATTTTCCCCTTAGATGCGTTTGCAGAAGCAGCACAAACAAGAGCTATATTGATCAAGAGTTTTTTTTTTTTAAAAAAAGGAAAACCCAAAGCTGCAGTGCTAAAATTGTTTCTCCTAGCTTGAGACTCTGAGAAGAATTCAATATGCTATGTTTCAATATGCTATATTCAATATAATTCAATATGCTATATTCAATCCTGCCTTCCCTCCTCAGCATTTTAAATAACGCAGTCAGCAGCAGCACTTTGGAGGCAATGGGCAGCGGCAGGTGTAGCTTGGCTGAAGACAGCCGTAGTGTAGCTATTGGTAGTTTAAACCAATGGTTCCCATTAACTCTTCGCTAAGTGTGTACCATTGCTTCCTCTCCTGTCAGGGACATTTCTGCAGTGAAAGCCCAGTTGTTATATGACCAGAGCTTTTATGTGTACCTGACAGTTCAGCGCTTCACCAGAGCGTCAGGTTCACTTTATGAGCAGTAATTTCTTGCCTAGTTCCCTGCTCACTTAGATTTGAGGAACGTGCAAGAACAAGTGGTCTGGAGCATGCTGCTGCTGCCTCTTCCGGGCTGTCGTCTTCCCTCCGGGCTCTTCAGGCCAGGTAGGGAACAGCCCACGGACTGGATGAACAGTCGCTACCTGCTCCGACTGGCCAGCTTTCCTCCATACACACATCTCTGTGCGGCTGTTTAAATACACATGAGCAGAATAAAAATGCTGTAGAACCACAATTCATCCCCAAAAGTTTTTTGTGTTAGCAGAAGCATATGTTCAATACTACAAGTGTGGGTGATTAATCCCGAGATGCCTGTTCTTGTAGTAATACAGACATGAGCTTTTTATGGCAGTATTGCCTGACCTTTGCTCAGATCTCTATAGCCACCGAGCACAAGTATTAAATATTCTCTTAAACGCCACACTGAAATGAGTATATGACAGAAACTGAGATTTGATTTTGTTCAGTAACAGTAAAAAAAAGCCATACTGCACACTTGTCCTCACTGATGTGCTCGCTCTATGACAGGAGAGAGTATCTCTGCCTTCATTCTCTGTCACTGTTTCCCACTTAGAAATGCACAGCTGCAACCAGTATCTTTTTGTATTTTTGTTACAGCAGCAGTGTAGATAGACACACAGTTGGTATTGTTAACCAAGATCAAATCAATAATTAAAAGAAAAAGTAGTTTTACATAATCAGAATTTTACATAAGTATTTTATGAGTCTAGAGATAAAGCTAGGAAATTTATCCTACTTGTTATGATGCCAACTTTAATGTTAATTAACAAAATCAGACAGCAATTAAACCGTGATCAAATTAGTCTTTATTCATTCATTATATATAACTTCTGTATGGAGAAACTGCCCGGAAATGTAAAAGTTGGGTTTTGTCTCCTGCAATTCCATGGAACAGAACTAACAGCAAAAAGCGACAGACTTAGCACAGGAATATTGATGCACACAGCAGAGGGAAATTACATTCTAGCACAAGCCCTTAAAAAGGGTACTGCAATTCTGTTTAAACAAAATTCATATTTAACAACAAATGATATGGTTTTCTACAAAACGTCTCATGCTGCCACATGCAAACTCCTGTTACTTAAGTACATCCTGTTTGGGCGCTTTTAAGTTTTTCCAATGCCTCAAAATTACTTGGTATTCTTCACTTTCAGTCTTGTTAGATATATATTTTTAAGACAACACGCATAATTGCAGCAGTTCCTGTTTCTTTGTCTTCACCTGCTATAAGATCCAGCATGTCACCAATTTTCACCTGGAAACAGAGAGAGAAGATGAACGATCATAAATATTTTCTGGGGAAAGCAAATTCCCACAGTTTTCATGCAATTTTAATTTTGTTCCTTTCTTTCCATTTATTATTCTTATCTCACAGGAGAGGAGGAAGGAAGGCTCTACTAGTCCTGTTATGGATCCTCCAGCTATGATTTTCTAAGAAAGCCCAGGCACTAAGCAATAAAATGTCTCGTCATGACCCTCCCTGCCAAGGTCTTTACCCTTCCTCTCTAAGAACCAATACCTAGCTCTGGGAAAAAGGTGTAATGTAGTAATTTTTAGTTATGATAGATAGTACTGACTGACGTTTCCTACCAACCTCTTTTGTATCAGCACAGACATAAAACAGCAAAATTCAAAATTCTCCCTCCTTACTTAAAAACAGTTTAAAGTATTTTAAAGAACAGAGTACCGGTCAACTATTTATGCTCCTTTCAAAGTTCACAAAAGACAGCACTATACCTCTCAGAAACTAGCCCCAGCTTGAAGTGATCAGGAATTAAAGCTCTTCTTCCTGCTGCCCTCTGACCGCAGGAACGGGATCACCCTCGCACGGAGGGTGTGTAGGACTGCGTTTGTCGCCCTTCTGGGAAGTTCCGCTGAGAAGCAGCATGAGCAGCTGGGTTTCCTACTCTCTGACTTGTCTTCCAAATACTTTCTTTCCTGCTCTATTACAGATCCAATAACCTTTCCTGAGCAAGCCCAGTTTCCCTTTCTATCATGAAACATTCTTTTTCTTTAATCATGTGCCTGCTCCACCAGTATCTTTCGTAGATATAACGATTTCTGCTGCATCAACCGCAACTATAATTTCCTTCAGCAACTGATAAAGTTGTGTCCTTGCTGCCATCTGCCTTCTCTCCGCTTTCACCCTTAGTTTTTACTCTCTAATACCGCATGTCTCCTCTCTTAGGGATAGCATCTTACCCGGGGAACTACTGTCACTCACACACAGAGCTGGATGTGCTCTTAGCAATGCTAGTCGCCTTTGAAGAGCGATTTAGTGGCTAGCTCTTCTGACCCAAGTAAAAGGAGTGAGAAGAGGTCACGCCTTGGCTATTTTCTTGCACTGTATTAGAAGTATTAAAATTTCAAAAAGTCTTACAGTTCTACTTTTCTTCCATAGTTTTTCTCCATTCAGCCGGAGTTCATTATTGTAGAATGCATCTTCTACTTTACTGAAGGAAAACAAGGTTTTATTGCAGCAAAGGAGGTTTTCAAACTATGTTAAGTATAGGGATTTTTCTGTCCATAGGGGTAATGCTTCCAACAACATCTACTGGTTCTTTTAAAAATATTTTTTTCATAGTTTAAAAACTTGTGTTATACATGTGTTTATAGCTGTTACTTGGTTGTAATGTTTTCTAAGTTATTTAGTATTTTGAATATCAATACTGAATATCAAGAATAAATTTTATTCAAAAACTCCATTGCTGGGTCGCTAGCAGCACCCTGCTGTATTAAAGTTGATTGATAGAATAGAAAACATGCTTTTTGTGCTATTCTTTGTGCTGTCTTCTTGCATTTTTCTCTTTGTTCAGACAACTGAAGCAACATTCTTATTTCGGAGTTTCTTAAGATGCATAGTCAATTGGAAATCAAATATTATTTTCTCTTCTTTTTTAATTAAGGTGGTTTCAGGTATCAGACTTAACTTCCTTAACCTGCTACCTCAACCTCTCAAGTTCAAGTAACTTCACAACCCTTTTAAAAAATGTTTCTCTAGGGGAAAAAAAAAATCACAATTTGTAAGGATATCTGACTGAATATATACAAAGTGGTGAGGTGTACAAAACAAATAATACAGATTTTTTAATTATTATTATTTCTGTGTGTTATAATAGGTTTAGGTGTTACTTTGTAGCATTAGTCGGTGAAGATGTTTCAGGCAGAAGTGCAGTACACTGACAGTGACCCTTTCTAGTTATTTGCTTATTCTAAAGATTGTGAGTATGATCGTAATGAGTATGGTGATGAGGTTTTCAACAATAAAAGGATACTTAAATAGAAAATAAGGATGTTAATAACAATACCAGGAAGTCCAGAAAAATTACTTGCATTGTTTTGGGTTTTTTTTGAGGAGATCTTCTACAATAATTAAAGTCAAGTCACCATCCCATTGAACTGAGCAGAAAGCAAACATTGGCTCTAATAAATGCATTTTAAGGCTCCATTTTGGAGTAGTATATATGTAGTAGTTCTGTTGAATTAAATTGGAGTTGCAGTGTTTGTTTACAAATGGGGGGAATCTCATATATTGTAAGGATAAGTGTAATTCTGAAGTTGCCGAATCCGGCACTGAAGCTAGGAAGGAAAAGATCTAGGTTAGTTGGCTCCCAACGGACAACCCAGACTTCTTGGCTCTCCAGGTTCCCTTCTGCCATCCAGCAGCAGAGCCAGACACCCTGGAAAGCATCGTGTTCCCTGAGCAACGGGCAGCTCCTGGACAGGCTGAAAACAGGGGTGTGCCTATGGTCCGCTCTCCTTCCGGGCCCGAAAGGGCTGGTGGGATCCTCTTGAGAACGGGCATTTGCGCTCATTATTTCAATGCCTTTATGTGTGGGGGGGTCCTTCTTCTAAAACACCGCGCGGGACAAAGTTTCCCGGCTAGAGGTGCCCCCGCCCGCCGGCACTGCTCCCGCCTGCCCATGGCTGCCCTTGGGCTCCCCCTCGGAACCTGGCTGCTGTGATGCAAAGACGTGGGAATTCAGAAGGCTGGAGGGAGTCAGTTACGGCTGGGGAGGCGGAAGCATCGGGCACTCGGTGCTTGGCCCGGCGCGTTTCACGTGACGTACGGCGGAGACCCATAGGCGAGGAGCAGAACCGCGGACACTCTACTGTCCGGTGAGTGTCCTATCTGCTAGATTAATTAGTCGTCGTCCTCTGCTAAAGATTAATAAGCAGACAATAATTACGGCTGGCTGAGGGTGGACTATGCTTTAATTATCTAGTGTAATAATATTGTCATTTTGTTCTGCTAACGTTGTGTTACGGAAGGGCACGTGTAAGAGAAGGAGCGACTTTTTCATGTTATTCTTAAGTATGAAGTAAAATAACAGCAGTTCGATACACAGAGCTTGTGGAATTTAGCCAATATTATCTCCTTAGAAGAGCAGCTTTTTTGGTGTTCTCATCATTTACTTAGCTTTACTAGGTTACCTTTACTTCAAAGAAATTGCTGCGTGTCTTTCACTGCGTGCTGAAAGTGAGGAGATTGAACTTTTTTCCCCTGTACTCTAAGGAATATTTAATGTTACTAGCAAACACACGTATCTTATCTTTTGGCCAAAATGTAGGGAACAGTTCACCTCATCAGACACACAAAAAAATCAAGTAGAATACTTTTCACTGAGGCCTGTGAGTTTTATATAGGAAGCAATGTACCACCATGAAGGTATAAAAGGAATAAACATCTCATAATGCGTAATGTCTAAAAGCACGTATTTTTAATAGCAGGTTCTTACAGTTGATAATGAAGAATTAGAGACATTTCTTCCAGCCTACATGAACATATTAATATTAAAGTTTTTCGTAGATAATCTGCATTCAAGAAACAGCAGCTACACACTTATCCATGCGTTAACGAACTGAACAATACCATCTTGTGCAAGCATTTAAATTACTGAATAACAAACCCTTCTATAAAACTGGTAACAGTATTTTTTATTATATTACAGTATATTAGTTAAGATGATTCATTTTAATTTGTAATTATAATATGCTTCTGTTGTGAAAATGGAATTGTATTCTATATGTGGTATGTATGCACTTTTGTACTTTTACAAGTATATAAATATATGTATACTTATATATAATAGTCATCTATAAGTAGGTATATATGTATATAAATAGTTGTAACTTGAAAATGATCAGTCAGACTTTCTTAAAGAATGATTGCGGGGGCAGAGAATTGCCTTGATCACAAGATTCTTTTTATTATGTATCATCAGCAAGACCTCTCGTCTTTGTATTGTGTTTTTATTTGGCACCAAATATAAAATCTGGTATTTCGAAGCTTCATTAGTTCTGATGCTCATTGGACCATTTGCTTTTAATTGCATGCTGGCAGTTTTCAAATCAAAAACATAATTCCAAAATAATAACTCTTTGTTTCAAAGGTGTGAAACAAAATGTTTTAATTGCATCTTATTTGACCTGACTCTGGGATAGCTTTGGTTTTCCTGATGTTGCATCTTTTAGAAAGTTAGCTGTTAACCAAGATATGTGCTGAGCTTCAGTTTTAACTTTTCTCCAGTTTTTATTAAGGAATGATTATTCAGATCTTCCTTTACCTTTTCCTTCCAGCTTGCTTGTCTTGCCTTAGAGGAATTCTCCTAAAGCATTCTTCCAATCTGAGTAGCAGTAGTAGTGCTGAGTAGTGAAAAGGAGGGAAAAAAAAAAATTTCTGTTGTATATCCCCACTTAGATATTTTGTGTTGTCCCCTGCTCCCCCTTATTTTCTTCCCTTCTGGCTCTGTGATTACTAGTTTACCAACTTCTAGTGGTTTGCTCCAATTCTGCAGTATAGGAATTGGCTTGAAAACCTAAACATTTTGATTTCCATTTGAAAATATTCTGTAGTAGGATCAGCTGATTTGCTTACTTGCACCTCAGGCGCGAAAGGATTGTGTGTCTTGTGCACGTCCGCATTTTGTGCCACATCCCTTAGAGCTAAGCCTAATACGGTGTAGTAAAGTCTAAGATCCAAAAACTGACTATCAGTGTATATGGGATATCAGGGCAAAATATGACATTTAGTGTTACATACTTTTCTTAAAGTTTGACATAGCTTTCTGATGACGCAGTAGGAAATACACTATCTTCTTGGGATTTTTCGTAAAGAACTGTAATGGCTTAACCGAAGTTCATAAATAGTATTGAGTTAGTAACACTGGGTATTGACCTTCGCCAGTACTTATCGGGTGGTTTACAGGTTGGTGTGGGCCAGTTAGGTTTCACATTGGTATGTCTTTACAGAGTTTGCACAAGTTTAAGTGAAGTCATTTTTAGAACTGTTAAGCTGCCATAATTTATATGTAGATCAATTCATAAATGCAAATCCTGAAGGAAGGAATGATGTGGGATAAAAGGAGTAGATATCTAAGGGGTTTATAGTGGCTCTACGTCCACCTGAAGGAGATTTTCCGGTGGCAAAATGGTGAAGGCAGTTCTCTTAAGGATGCTGTTTGCAAGGCTATGTATCGGGGCTATACTGAAGATGAGCATGTCAGAGGCTATTTTGGCTCCTCAGATGGTCCAGTATGAGCAGCTTTTATAACTCCATCCATGTTTTGTTTTGTCTGGATGTATGTGCTACCTGTCGTGGTGCTGTAGTACAAAATCTTACCCTGAATGTGAAAGAAGAAGTCACAGCTACTCAGTATTCAAGTGTTTGCAGGGTTTTTTAACAATATTTTGAGATTATTTTAAATAAATTTCTATACAACAGTATTAGAAAGGAAGACTAAGACTAAATTTTTTGTTTTTTCCAGTACAGATTCTCTCTCTCTTTTATTTCATCACAATTCCCACGCGGACGCTGTAAGTACAGTTTTGATAGATTAGTTGCCTTATTTTCTAGCTCCGGACAGAAGCAGGCCCATCTTTTTTAGTAACATTGACAAATTTCAGACCTTGGCTAAAGGATAGGCACGAAGAGTTGAAAGAAAGCTATTTGAAAAAGGAATGCGACTGTGGAAAATGTAAAATATTCTGGGGCCAAGTAAACATAATGCTGGGTGTAGATGAACATAATCAGCATGTGACAGTTTACCAATTGTAAGCGTCAGTTTGCAGCTGTGTACTCATGATGGCCAGTGAGATCCGATCGGGGTGTTTGCTTTGTAGATTCCCAACAGATTTAAAGTATCTTTTTATGAACATGTCCACAGATGTTTATCTCAAGTAATTTGCAAAATCAGTTTTCAGGGAAACAGAAATACAACTCGGTCTTTTATACGAGAGGTAAGGCTAAAATCATGCTCTAATAAAACAAATATTTGTTTTTTTCCTTACAAAAAGCATGTTTATGTTGTTTAGAGGCTATTGGCTGCCAGTAAGAAAAAAATGAGTGTTAATGCAAATCTACAGATTCCTCTGTTTTGAATTAATGCAATCCATATCAAAAGACAGGGTTTTTAACTGAAAATTTATTCCAGCACGTATATTGCACTTTACAGTGAGTTCTGCTTCTGTGATGACTTTAGATTATGACCCACAATGATAATATAAAAGCATTTGACTGTAATAAGAAGTAGGCACTTAGTACAGGGTGGAGAATTTAATGCAGACAACTTCCATCTATATCTTGCCAAGGTAGTTTATTATTCTAGAGAAGGTTAAATGACTTTTATTTTTTCTCCTTATCAGAAAAAGACGTACAGTTTTAAACAAGTTCCTGGCTATCTTACATTGTTCGCAGTATAGTTTACATGCTTGATAGGTCTATAGATGGCCGAGAAAGTCATTAAAATAGCTGGCTAGTACAAAAGTTCAGACTGGAAATCACCGATGGGCTGTTAATGACCAGTGGCTGTAGATTAAAAATAGTTATAAAAATATACGTCCTGATTCCAGAAGGTGCTGATACCGCTTTGTTTTTGTTTTGTTCTTTAGTGAGATAGAAGATGAACTCAGCTGAAATCACTGATGATGATGAAGGTAAAATGTTACACTTTGTGTAATTTATAATCAGGCAAAAATATATATTGAATGAAAACTTTCATAACCTGATGAAGAATGCAGCTGCATCAAGGAAAATTGTATTAATGATTTTTGAAAAGCTATCTAAAACATCCTACTATTTTTTTTTTGTTCACGGTATTTTCTCCTCTATTTCCTTCCTCCCACTCCAAAAAACCCTTCTTCCTACCGTAACTTTATTTATTTATACTTTCAGCTCTTCTTCGGGGAAGAAAATGGCATTTACTAGATGTTTGTATGGTTCCTTGCATAATAAAAAATTGACTTTGGGGTGGCCTTAACATGCACTTATTATATAAGTGATAAAAAAAGAGTTATGTTGTTCAAAATACATTTTCATAAAAAGAAACAAAGCACAAAAGATTGTTTTAAGGGTATCATGGTTTTCTGGAGAGAGTGCTTTATCATTCTAAACCTTCTCTTTTTCCAGTAGAAATTCCTAGAAAAGATATAGTGAAAGTAGAAACAGAAAATGAAGATGAAGCTCTAGACTTCTCGGTAACATCCAGATCTTCTGAGGAACACTCACTGGATGGCGCAGTTGGTTGCCTGCAGGAATCCAACAAACGGAAACAGACGTCGCTTGGTTGTGATGGTTCAGGGAGCCAGCAAGATGTCTTACCCAGTGCGAAGAAAAGACGCTTTACACAAGAGGTGACTTCTCTATACACAGCTCTGATTTTTCTGTTTGCATCTTGTAGGCTAAATTTAGTGCTGTTACAGGCAAAATGCAAGTCACTTAACTAGTTTTACATTAGTAATGAGTTAGAGTCAAGTATAGCTAATCTTGACCCAATCTGCACACATGACTTGTCTGGCTATTTCTTTAAATGATGTGGCAGCTGTCATATTTATGAAACATTTATAGGTTCATTTACTCATTTGGAAGTTTTTTTGTTGTTTTTCATAGAACATAGGAACAGGTAGTGGTTTGGATTAACTAAGTTTGACTGATTATAGCCCCTCTCATGTCACACAGTCCTTGGCTATTCAGTGGGAGAAATAGGGCTGTAACTTTGCCATCTATGAACGGATTTTGATGTCAGTGAGGCAGGTATGAATGTACATATTGACTGAAAGATAAAAATGCAGGGATGCAGAAGATTTCAACAGATAAGAATGGAAGGTATTACAACCTCTGAACTGGTGCAACATCCCAGCTGTGACAATCCAGACATTTGTCTAACCAGTGAAGGAGAGTCCATAATCTTTTCAGTTATCCTATTCTAGTGTTTCACCTCTCATGTTTGAATTCTGTATGTTGGATTTTGATTTTGTTGTATCTACTTAACTTCCTAAGAATTATTTGCAATATCCATGTGTTTGCAAAAAAAAAAAAAAAAAAAGGAAAGAAAGAAAGAAAGAAAAATCCCAACCTGTAAATATTTACTGTAAGTTGATAAAATGCTTGCTTCAGATTTCAAACAATGAGGAACAGTTAGAAAATGATTGAGAATATGAGTTTCTTAAGAACTTAGTGCTGTTTTTTATAGAAACCATTTAGAAGATGAGAAATCCAGTGAATCTACACTTCCTTGCCTTTCAGAATTAAAGAAATCTTAGACTCCCCTTTTTAAAAAGACAGTATCAAGATACTACGTTTTTAGGTTTTTATTGTTTGAATTGAATAATATTTTAATTTTACTCGTTCTCAGAAACCTGTTCAGGAGTTGTACAACGTTGTAAAGATAAAAATAGCTATATAAACCTTTCACATCAGAAAGAAGAGAATAAGCATAATTTTGGTGTCTGATAGCCTTGGCAGTGTTTTCAACCTAAAGAGAATGTTGAAAAATTAAATGCAGTTGGTGGAGGCAGTGGCAAGGTCACAGGACTAGGAGTCAGAAAATCTGGATTCTGTTCTTGGCTCTGTTGCTGACTTGTTGCCACCCAAGTTCTCTGCAGCCCAAGATCCTCATATGCAAGGTGGAGGATAATGACACTTAATTTGGGAGAGTATTTAGAGCTCTGTGGGGTAAAAGTGTTTAGGATTACAATTGCATTTCTATACTATGGGGAAAGCCATGAACCAACACAAAAAACAATGAAATGAAACAAAACAAAAAAAACCCTAAATAATACTTTACTGTATTTTTAATTGATTTTTTTTCTTATGCATTTATTAATTTGATATATGTAACAGAATTAAGTCCTCTGGAGAAAATTTGGCAGTGCATATTTATGTAATGATACCTGCTTAAGAGGCACGCATTTATAGCTAATATTTTTAAGGCAGTTTTGCTAATACAGTATTTATTCATTCAAAGGGCCCCCATTCAAACTTGAAGAACAGAGACACTGGCTCACCCACTCAGGTAAATACAGAGCAGCCAAACGAGAACAAGAATCCTAATACAGCACGGCTCTGTGAAGAACAACCCTTCAGTGACATAAGCACTCCATCTTATAAAAAACCTCTCTATGGCATCTCACACAAAATTACAGAGAAGAAGAACCCGCCAGGAACAGAGCAGTTTGCTGCTTACGATTTGTTTGAAAAAATCAGTCCCAGCAGTCCCTCGCATCTTCAAACTTTGAACGATCAGCGCACAAGAGACTCTGCTGCAACCATTGCTGTGACAGCTGCCACCACAGATTCCGATCCAAATCTATATTCTTTGATACCGAAAATGTTTTACACACTTAACACCCTCAATTCCAATGTGACCCAGCTTCACAGCAAAGTTGACCTGTTGTCTCTGGAGGTCAGCCGAATTAAGAAGCAAGTCAGTCCAGCAGAGTCTGTCGCAGAGTTCAAGCCTCCTCCTGAGTACCGGCTGACTTCTGCAGAGCTCAAACAAATGATGGATCAAAGCACATCAGGTGGAGACTTAGCCTGCCGGTTGCTAGCGCAGCTCTTCCCAGAGCTCTTCAACGATGATGAATTCAACAGAAACTGCAGTGCATGCGGCTTCCTCAACAGAAGGAAACTTGATTCTCTTCATCTGCAGCTTATCCGTAACTATGTGGAAGTTTGTTATCCTTCTGTGAAGAACACAGCTGTGTGGCATGTGGAGTGTTTGCCTCAAGTCAATGATTTTTTCCATAGATTTTGGGCCAAAAGGGAGATGGAAAATAGTCAACAGAATGTGCAATCATCCAGTTTTTATGAGACTGAACAGGTAGAATCCTCTCATTTTATTGAGGATAAAGAGCAGGAAGAAGCTCCTAATCCAGACTTCCCTGTGCCTTCTCTGTATTTGCTGTCTGATAAGGAGGTAAGAGAGATAGCACAGCAGAGCCTTTCAGTTGGAAACTTCGCTGCCTGGCTTCTGGTAAGACTCTTTCCAGAACTCTTTACTCCAGAGAATCTCAGACTGCAATATAACCACTCAGGTGCTTGTAACAAAAAACAGCTCGATCCCATCGGACTGAGACTGATCCGTCATTACGTGGAAGCAGTTTACCCTGTGGAGAAAAAGGAAGAAGTGTGGCGTTACGAATGTATACCGAGCATTGATGAAAGATGCCGGCGTCCTAACAGGAAAAAGGGTGATATACTGAAGGCGGCAAAGAAAGCAAGAAAGTGACTGGCTCTTGAAATTCCTAAGACTTTGACCACTAAATTATTTGTCAGGATTACACTTTGTTTTAGACCTCCCTGAGGGGCCTGTCGGGAGCTGAGGGCGCTCAGCAGCTAGGACAGTTAGGCGCTAAGATTGTTGCTTGTTAATGTGTGTGTGTGTGTGTGTCGCATATACATGGGCACTGCAGCAGTGGGAAGTGGCTTACTACGTTTGTACATGGGTAAAGATCATAAGTCATCAGTGATAGAGCTATTCATGACTCATTAAGAACATGACTTTCACTGGTGCAAATACATGTATTAAAACTGTATTAGTCCACTCCCCATTTCTGCATCTTCCTTTTTTATCACTTTCTAATAACAAAGATTTTTTTTTTTAAATACATCATTGTGCTCTTCAGGGGCAGTTTTTCATTATACCCTTATAAAACAGGCATGTTAGTTAATTGAAAGTTTGAAGTTTAACCTTCATTTAAGTTTACAAGTTTCACGGTTTTTGAAAGTGCCATGTTCATTGGCATAGCAGTCTTTGCTTCTACAGTAATTGCAGCTATACGCTATTTTTGTTCTTGATGATACTGAGATACTGAAAATAATAATACTGTGTCAAAAATGGGTCAGAATGGTATACTTTCCGTTTTTAACTGTTACCCATGTTTTATTTCTATAAATAAGAAATGAACTATTATAGTTATGAACTGAGACTTGAGAATAGACACAATGTAAATGTTTTTCTGCATTGACACCACAAGCTTAATCCTGCCCCCGTGATTTTTATTTTGTTGTGTTCAGCATCACTGCTGGCACAATTAAGGATGGCTTGTCTGGGCAAAGCTAGCAGAGCACCCCCAAGCCTATAGCCGTGGAAGGTAGTGCCATTGCCTGCTGGTCACTCTATTTGTAAAATAGCAGAGACAACAAAAAAAAACAAAAGACTTGAAACAAGAACTTAAAAAAAATTTAGACCTTGCTCTCTATCAAAATTACTATTCCAAAGGTTTCCAGTATTAATATTTAATTTATGTAAGAAGTACACGCAAAGATTGTTTTTGTGATGAAATGAAGTGTTGCAGGGTCCCCACTTACGAGCTATGGTAATGTAACTCATTCTTTGCATAAATGCAGCACTCTCTGGATTTTTCAGGTCTAGGGATATGTGAACTCCTTCCTTTATCCAAATTGATTTAGTGCAATTAATAGGTATGTGGAGGCATAACAGCATAACTTAGGTTCACGTGATCAAGTTTGCATCCTTAATATGTTTGCGCATAACCAAGACCACCAGGAAGCCAGTGTGACTTTGCTGTATGATTTATTCACTGGAGAGTGCTGCTTAAAAATTAGTTTTCCTCTTCTTTTTATACTGATGTATATGGTGAGAGAGAGTCAGGCCTTCACTTTTAGGTCAGTAAAGACAGTGATTGCTTAACACCGTCTCTGGAAAGCCTTGGAGCAATTGTTGATGTTCTCTGTGGTCCTTTTTTTGTTGTTTACTTAGATGGCTCATAGTATCAAATTTTAAGTCAGCTCCAGTGTAACTTTCTATTTTAGCATTTGTAAGAAAGTACAAAATAGTTGATATTTTTACTTCGGATTTTTAGAATTTATTGTTCTTAGAATCATATTGATCCCTCCTTTTAAAAAAACCAAAAAAGCAAAACATTTTTTCCTAATGACAAGAATTAGCAGAAGTGTGTTATGTTAAAGCAGGAGTAGATTATAATAGATAGTAGCATTTGCTCATTTTCCCCATATTCTAGCAACATTCTCAAAGAATGTATGAAGAAAGTCATGAATGTACTAAATAATACGCTGATACTGTTTAAATCCATTTAAATGCTTCCTGTTGGCTTAAATAATAGCAGACCATGCACAAAATGGATATCAGAGCAAATATGGCTATAATCAAATGAAAAGATGTTACCAAAGATAAAGAACTGATACCACGTCTGCATCTTATCTTTCATTTTAGTGCATAAATTTAGCAACTTGAATGTATCAGAAACACAGACTTTTTTTTGTAATTGTATGCTACCTAGCAGCTCTGTGAACTTTTTTACATGCACTTTTATGGGAGATATAAAATGATGATAGAAAACAGTAACAGCCTCTTAATTTGGTGTTGCAAATCGCTGACCAGAAGGTAACAAATGTGAAGTGAAGGTTTTCTCTATAGTTTACGTTTACTTATCTTAATGTCAAATGGGTTTTACGGCTAAGCGATGTTAAAGCTCCCTAAAGAACTCAATATGTATTAAACTTCTGTACAATTGACAGATGTTACTAGCTAGCATGCAAATTTGAGACATACCAGCTTTTACTGTAGATGTTCACATTTTGCAATATTTTGAATCACCCTCTCTTGACAGGTCAAAAAAATCAGCCCCTTCATATTACTAAGTAGTGAAAAAATGATCTTCGCCTTTTAAAATGACATTTTCAAAACTGGGTATAGAAAGATCCTCATTGTTTTTTCCTCTTAACTTCTAATAACTGTGTACATTCCTTTTATCTCACTCCACAGTCCTTTCCTGATTCTTTTTTGGTTGTATGTTTTATAACTGATAGAAAGAAAATACAGACATATGAATAGCAACATAGTTCATAAGGAAAGCTCTTGCAGTGCGTCTGAAGTACAGCCACTTCATCCAGTTTGTCAGCCTTGTAAATAAATTAAAGGTATATTATTTTCATACACGAGGAACGTTGTCTGGTGTTTGCTTGAGTAGAGTTACACACGCAGTAATCTTTTTCCTATAAAGTCTGTTACTGAGATCTGAGATAACCTTAGCCAGGCAGACTGAATACACAAATAAAAATACCCTCGTTTGTTGCAACCGTTTAGAAGAATTTTTCCCTTTCAGAATATTCTTTCTAAAAGAACAAACTTGCTGTTTTGCAAGTGAGGCTAAAATAGGAAGATTGCTAGATACTAACTGAAAATGCCTGGAACATGTGTAACCATACACACACCAACTTCCTATTAGATGAACATTACTTTCTACTTCCCAGGTCAATAAAACCTGTTAAGGTGAGTATCAAGTGTCTATATCTGCTCATTATAATTTAATTAAATCACCTTTTGATAAGCATTGAATAACTTGCTTCTAACAGCATCCTAAAAGAAGCGGTGTAATATATTATAGCTCTGTATTTTTGTCTTACCCATTTTACACAAATTAAAAACTTACTTAGAAGCTCTGTGAAAGATGTATAGTTACGCTTCAAAGGGGAGACAAAGGGTGGTGCATCAGAGGGTATTTCAATTGATTAGGAAGCCTGCTAACTGTATTTAGCAGACATGAATTCAACGACATTTTCAAACCAGAGAAAACCTGTATTTGAAGTCAACCACTTGGTTATGCTAATGCATTACAGCTGCCAAAGTGTTTCATGTTCCTGGAAATGTTTGTCATTGTTTTTTTTCTCATCTTCAAAATGCATACAATTTATTACTAGCTGCACATTTTTTGACTCTGTCCTTTGTCTCTTTTCAATCATTGTTTGATATTTATATTATGTTATAGCAGTGCGAATGAGAGAATTGTGTGCTCAGCACTCTACAAAGGTACAGCAGGTCTAATTTTATACTGAAAGTGGCTAACGTTAATTCTGCAGTCACAAGCAGCGTGGAATATAATATGAAGGTTTTATTGATAACATTTTTATTTAGTTTTTGTTTCGCTGATTAAATGAACATGCAACGGCTGAAAAATTCAGAATGCCTTAAGCTTGCCTGTAATGAGGATGTAGCATGAATTGACAGGTGCTTTTACTTACCATGCACATTTCAGGTGATTGCACTTAAAATCTATGGGAAAACAAGTGGGGCAGGTTCAAGCCTGTTTTTTTTTTGTTTTTCTGAGCAAATCAAAGAAACTCCATCACTGTCATTGACACAATTTCTTCACCTCCTTGGTTTGCCTTTTTGATTTTTTTTTCAGTGCTATTGCTACTCAGCTGGAGCCAGTGTAATTATGTTTCTCCTCATGAAGAGTCTGAAAAAAATATGCTTTAAGTTGTTTCAAATGCAAAGCTGAAATCATGTTTTTCTTCCCTTTCTTAATTCTCCCCGAGGATCACAGAAATCCTCATCTTTATGTCTTCATTCTTTCCTACCGAATTTCTTGTCATAGTAAATATGAAGATAAATTTCTATTTTTCACAGTGCTTTTGAACCCCTCATTTTTACCCCATCCACTATAAAAGCCATTCATAGAAACTTCTCACTTCTCTGATAGTCTTAATTTCTTACAAAATTAATTGTTTTAATAGTAAAATACTTATAAGTATCTTTGTCACAGCTCATGTAAATCCTATTTTGAGAAGTCAGTGAGTAGAGAATTCGTCTCTTCTCTCCTGCTGCAGAAAGCTGGCTCAAGGTGCCTCTCCTGAATTTGCCAGTTCCAATGCTGGAAGCAAATAACTCATAACAAAACCAAAGTCCTACTGTATTCAGAACGTGTTCTTTTCCACCTCATCTCATTGGCAGGAGATTAGCCCCTACATGTGTTTGTTTTTATCCAGCATGTTCCTTTTCATTTTTGTCATTTGCTAGGTCCCGTCTTTTCTAGTTACTGGTCATAGGAAGAAGATCCTGTGACAGGACCGACCACCTACTTATTCTCTTTCCTGATGTGTTTTGAGATGCAGCTGTGGTCCCCACTGAGCATTTTGCTTTCATAAGCAGCGGTTCTGAAGACAATGTTGGGTCTTACAGGGAGAGAAGAGCTGCAAGAGAAGTGAAATATTACGTCTTCTTTTCCCATTCCTCCACCTTCTCCCCCCCCCCCCCAAAGACAAACGTGAATAGAACAAACATTTCCCAGGGAATGAAAATCCCAAGGTACCTGTCAGCAGCAGGAAATAGTCACTCGGTAAGGTCCCATCCTCCATTTGAGATTTGATCCTGTGTGTGAAATCTAGGCGTAAGTTTTCATGTCATGCAATGCTGCCCCTGTTCTCTCTGTCTGCCTCTCTGGCTCTGTCTGCCTCTCTCTGTCCTTGTCCCCAAATTTTTAAGGCTCAGTTTCTCCTTAAAGTGCTTGCCTACATGTGCATTGAATGCACAAGCACTGCAAACTGAATAATTTTTTAGCTTCAGCAGTACTCAGGTTGGTATTGCTGCCCCTGCCGTGCGCAGGCAAACACGTTTTTTCCCCCCCCCGTCCTGGTGCACGTTGTTGTAGGCTGTTGGTTACGCTTGGCCTGCACAGGCTGTTGAGCGCTCTGTGATTTGTTAGGAGCTGAAGAAGGTATGCTGTCCTGCTGACATTTCCGTCATCATAAACAAACCCCCCAAAAAAGAAAAAAATGGGAACACTTGGTACCGCTCTGTTCTAGGGAAAAAGGGATTGCGTATTCTTCAAGAGGGGTGAGAGGTGGAGGAATAAAATACCTCTCTGTGTTGACCTCTGGACGGCAGAACTCCAAACCTGGAAAGGCCAAGGAAAGGAACTCATTCTTTATTCGTGCACTCCATCCTTCCTCGCTAATCGGAGCATCAGCACCAGCGTTAATCAGGAAGCTATTCCAGTGTTAGAAAATGGCTGAGTAATGTGGGCAAAACGGTATAGTTGTCTGGAGCAGTTCAGCTGGCAGGCAGGTATTTCTGAAACGAGACAATCAATTTTAGTTGACCAAACTGCCTCTTTCGCCAGACCTTAGGCCTAGTCTTCCGTGAGGAGTTCACAGGACCATTGTGTGTCCCGCTCTGTAATGCAGGCTAGCCTCCGTGCAGCAGGTACCACGGCATGTCCCATTGCTCCTGCAGCAAGTTAAACATGCAGCGTAAGGCTGGCTTCGCCTCGTTAATGCAGATTTGGCTTTGGACAGCATGGTCATCTGGGCATCAGCCGATGAACTTGTTATTTCTCAAGCAACTCAAACTTCCCTATATGACACCCTCAACAGTATGGCTGAGAGGAAGCCCTTTCAAATGCTCCCTCTGCCATCCAGTCTGAGGATAGCAGATGCATATGTCCTGGAGCAGGAAAGCCACTCCAGCAGTCTCGGCACGCAGCGGTGCCAATCCCTTGCGGAAACCCGCCTTGCCCTCCGTAGCCTGGAGCTTGGAGTGGGGAGAACAGCATACCTGTGTCTCCCAGCCGCTGCACGCTCGGTGGCACTAGTGACTCTATATCTGAGCAGTGACAGCCTCTCCGTGGTGGGAAGCAATGGATCAGTAGAAATTTTTGTTCGACTACTTCATATAATGCTGCCATGTTTTCTGACTGAAGACTCGAACGTGGTAGCAGATGGACTCCATCATCATTCATGGCTAATGAAGGGTAGATACGTGTTTGATTACCAGGTAAGTTTTATGTATGCTTTACCTGTGAGCCTACCTCATATAAAAGTCCCCCTGAAGGTCAAGCAAAAGTGTGGCTGTGACGTGCCTGTTCCTGCACATCCCAGGACTCGCACGCGGTTCCTGGAGCTGCTCAAGTGCACGCAGGTCAGTCATTACCCCAGCCTTGGCCTTCCTCAGCTCACGGGCCAAATGTTTAAGGCTCTAGAAACCAGAGCCACCTGCTCAACAGCGTGAGGCCCTATTAAAGCAGCGTGATCAATAGTAGAGAGCCTTACCCGGGACAGAGCAATGTGGCCGCGTGCAAGAGTGGCTCGCCTTCCTGCTGCCAGTCTTTTCCTGAGAGTGTCCTGCCTGTGCTCGTCGCTCTTCCTTTTTTTCCTGAAGTGAACTGATGCAGGTGTCCCTTCAACCATTTGAATCCTGAATCTGCAGAGGGTATTCTCACCTACCAGCATAAGATTCCTTAGGAAGTTTTCCTTTCTTTTCCCTTACTGTGCTGAGCTCACTGGTGGATCAACACTTAAAAACCTATGGCAGCCTGCTCCCACCTGCGCCTTTCAGCGAAGAGTTGTTTTTGGTGGCTGCTATCACTAGGAGAGAGCTAGGTCTTTATGGGTAGTGCTTGCCTACTTCACGTCCTAATAAGCTTTTCTCTAAGCTCAGATCTAAGTTTTTGGCCTAATGGTGCATTCGTATTCTGGCCAAGAATACCAAGAAATGACCCTGCCTGTGCTCTTTCCTACGTCAACTGCTTTCAGGGATGAGATCTCCCCACCCTTCCTGGGGGTCAGGCGGGTGTTAGGATTTGTTGTTGTCGTTCTTACCTTATCCAGATCAGACCCTTTCAGAAGCTTAATTTCTTCAAATCTCTACCTTGGTTGTCCTGAAGCATTCCTGAGGTTTACAAGTGTGGGGCTATGCTGGCACTGTAAGCTGTAACGTGTATGGTTACTACTGCTGGAGAGCACCTGCACTGTGACGGTACCTACTGATAAACACTTGACAGGTAAGGAATAGTTATTTACCAGCAACTGGAGCTCACTGATGATACATTACTCGTGACACATGTTTCTACTTATTTCCCTCAGCATTCCTGGAGATTAATGGAGTAATTTGGAATAGCAACAGTGAGCGGAATTGGGGACCACAGGCTGCACCTCATCTATTTATTTCCATAGCACTTGGTGCACGCACCTGTGGAGGGTCATGACAGGGTTAAACTGGTGGAAAGTTGCAAGTAGCAAGCAACAGGAGCCTCAGACAAACGTACCCAAGGACACTGGTGCAGCTGGGAATGATACATCCTGAGAAAGTACAGATAAACTAGCAGAAGCCAGTGGGAACCAAGGTTGAGGGCAAGACAGCTTTTCTAAACAAGTAGCAAGGTACAAGGCAAGACCGCTGCGTGCGTGATCAGTGCAATGATTGGCTACCTGTGAAACAATCTGCATGATGATTGGCTTAGCAAAGTGTGTCTGTGAAACCAATGAAGCAGCTAACTTTTTAAATATGCTCAGAAACAAACAATAAAGGTGTCAGGACGCAAACCCTCCTGAGTACGGGCCATTCATACACCACACCACGTGACCAGCACTGGCCTATCAGGCACACAGCCACAAGTGACATCAAAACCACAAACTGCACCCACATGACCAGCACTGCCCTGTCAGGCACTGAGCCACAAGTCACATCACTAACACAAACTGCACCCACATCACCAGCACTGCCCTATCAGGCACTCAGCCACAAGTGACATCACAACCACAAACTGCACCCATGTCACCAGCACTGGCCTATCAGCCACTCAGTCACAAGTGACCTCACAAAAATAAACTGCACACACATGACCAGCACTGGCATATCAGGCACTCAGTCACAAGTGACCTCACAAAAAAAAAATCCACCCACATCACCAGCACTGGCCTATCTGGCACTCAGCCATATCTGAACTCACAAACACAACCAGCACCCACATCACCAGCACTGGCCAATCAGGCATTCAGCCACAAGTGACCTCACAACCACAAACTGCACCCACAGGACCAGCACTGCCCTATCAGGAACTGAGCCACAAGTGACATCACAAACAAAAACTCCACCCACATGACCAGCACTGCCCTATCAGGCACTGAGCCACAAGTGACATCACAAACACAAACTGCACCCACGTAAACCAGGACTGGCCTATCAGGCACTGAGCCACAAGTGACCTCAGAAACTCAAACTGCTACCACATGACCAGCACAGGCCTGTCAGGCACTGAGCCACAACTGACATCACAACCATAAACTGCATCGACGTAAACAAGCACTGGCCTATCAGGCACTGAGCCACAAGTGACATCAGAAACACAAACTGCAGCCATGTGACCAGCACTGGCCTATCAGGCACTGAGCCACTAGTGACCTTACAAACACTAACTGCACCCACATCACCAGCACTGGCCTATAAGACACTGAGCCACAAGTGACATCACAAAGACAAGCTGAATTCACAGGACCAGCACTGGCCTATCAGGCACTCAGCCACAAGTGACATCACAACCACAAACTGCACACACGCGACCAGCACTGGCCTATCAGGCACTCAGCCACAAGTGACATCACAACCACAGACTGCAGCCATGTGACCAGCACTGGCCTATCAGGCACTGAGCCACAAGTGACATCACAAACACAAACTGCAGCCACATCACCAGCACTGGCCTATCAGGCACTGAGCCACAAGTGACATCTGATGTGGGAACAAGAGAGAATTCAGGGAGAAAGATAAGGGGGCACACGGGAAAAACAGTACGTGGCAGCCAAAGCACATCACCCTTTTGCAACATGAGTAACGAACTAGCTGGTGAAGGCCAGACAGTTTGTTCCAGCTGCACGGGGGAGGAGGGAGCGATACGGAGGTATCACGGTCCGCCCCTGACCACAAAGGGTTGCATCCCAAAAAATAATTGCTGCTCACAGACTAACTGTTGACCTATAGTACCCCTAGCCTCATTATCCCTGCTTGCCATATTAAAAATCACGCCCTTTGCTGCATAACGATATGTAAATAAGGGGGGCATACCCCCAACAACCGCGCAAATGGCAATCTAGCCAATGATGTATGTCTGCCGCACTTCCACATCCCACCTTCAGCAACTATAAAACAGAGGATAGCTCACTAAAGTTTTTGGAAGGGAAGAAAACTGAACCGCCAACCTGTTCACCGGAGATTGCTGACGAGCGAGCCTCCTTCTCCCCTCCCCCAAACAGGGACGCCTCTTTGGTAAGACTTGCGCCTCCGACAAACGTTGGACGTTACCCGGGAAAATATATTATTATTGAAAGCGCTTAATTGTTAGTTTGAGCTCATAGAAAGAACATTTGTAGAAGCAAGTGCATTTATCAACGACAATTCCGAACCTGTTGTATCTGTCGCTTTAATAAGATCTTATTCTTTTTACTTTGCGAAACTGTCTCAGGGAAAGTCCTCAAACAGGGGGGCTCTGGCAGGCAAATGTAAATTACACAGATTCTTTTTACTTTGCGAAACTGACCCAGGGAAAGTCTTCAAACAGGGGGGCTCTGGCAGGCAAACGTAAATTATAAAGATAAGGAAGGGCCCTCCGTCCCTCCCTTTCACGCGACAACATCACAACCACAAACTGCAGCCAGAGGACCAGCACTGGCCTATCAGGCACTAAGCCACAAGTGACCTCACAAACACAAACTGCAGCCATGTGACCAGCACTGGCCTATCAGGCACTGAGCCACAAGTCACATCACAAACACAAACTGCACCCACGTAACCAGCAATGGCCTATCAGGCACTGAGCCACAAGTGACATCACAAACACAAACTCCACCCCCAGGACCAGCACTGGCCTATCAGGCACTCAGCCACAAGTCACATCACAACCACAAACTGCAGCCACATCACCAGCACTGGCCTATCAGGCACTGAGCCACAAGTGACATCACAACCACAAACTGTAACCGCATGACCAGCACTGGCCTATCAGGCACTGAGCCACAAGTGACATCACAAACACAAACTGCACCCACAGGACCAGCACTGGCCTATCAGGCACTCAGCCACAAGTGACAACACAACCACAAACTGCACCCACATCTCCAGCACTGGCCTATCAGGCACTGAGCCACAAGTGACATCACAACCACAAACTACAGCCATGTGACCAGCACTGGCCTATCAGGCACTGAGGCAAAAGTGACATCACAAACACAAAATGCAGCCATGTGACCAGTACTGGCCTATCAGGCACTGAGCCACAAGTGACATCACAAACACAAACTGCAGCCATGTGACCAGTACTGGCCTATCAGGCACTGAGCCACAAGTGACATCACAACCACAAACTGCAGCCACAGGACCAGCACTGGCCTATCAGGCACTGAGCCACAAGTGACATCACAACCACAGACTGCACCCACATGACCAGCACTGGCCTATCAGGCACTGAGGAACAAGTGACATCACAACCACAAACTACAGCCATGTGACCAGCACTGGCCTATCAGGCACTGAGCCACAAGTGACATCACAAACACAAAATGCAGCCATGTGACCAGTACTGGCCTATCAGGCACTGAGACACAAGTGACATCACAACCACAAACTCCACCCACATCACCAGCACTGGCCTATCAGGCACTCAGCCACAACTGACATCACAACCACAGACTGCACCCACAGGACCAGCACTGGCCTATCAGGCACTAAGCCACAAGTGACATCACAAACGCAAACTGCACCCACATGACCCGCACTGGCCTATCAGGCACTGAGACACAAGTGACATCACAAACACAAACTGCACCCACGTAAACCAGCATGGCCTATCAGGCACTGAGCCACAAGTGACATCACAAACACAAACTGCACCCACATCACCAGCACTGGCCTATCAGGCACTGAGCCACAAGTCACATCACAACCACAAACTAAAGCCATGTGACCAGTACTGGCCTATCAGGCACTGAGCCACAAGTGACATCACAACCACAAACTGCACCCACGTGACCAGTACCGGCCTGTCAGGCACTGAGACACAAGTGACATCACAACCACAAACCGCACCCACAGGACCAGCACTGGCCTATCAGGCACTCAGCCACAAGTGACATCACAACCACAGACTGCACCCACAGGACCAGCACTGGCCTATCAGGCACTCAGCCACAAGTGACATCACAAACACAAACTGCAGCCATGTAACCAGCACTGGCCTATCAGGCACTCAGCCACAAGTGACATCACAAACACAAACTCCACCCACATCACCAGCACTGGCCTACCAGGCACGGAGCCACAAGTGACATCACAAACACAAACTGAACCCACATCACCAGCACTGGCCTACCAGGCACGGAGCCACAAGTGACCTCAACACAGAAACACTTGAGAGTCCTGAAGGCCTCCTGAGCCCAAAGGAACCTCCCTTCCTTTCCTTTAGTTACTAGGACAAGGAGCCCTGGGGAAGGGAAAAAGGGTGCAGAGGCTTTGAAATGAGGCCCAAGCAATGAGACAGCCCCACACTGGACGGCTGCTGAAATGACAGCTCTCCTGGCTGCGCAGCCTCTGCAGCACCAGTCCGCGCTCCACAGCTGGCTTCGCAGAGCACTGAGGGCTGGGTGCCACGGGCAACCTGGCCCTGGGCACATCTTCACCCCTCGCAGAGCCGGGAGCCCAAGAGCTCTGAGACTTCCACAGGTCAAGCTATGGACGCTTTGGGGCACTCACAAAAGGCACTCAGGACATGCTGGCATCTATTGTAAGGGTCTTGGACTCGTCCTGTATGGCACCACAACCTCCTAGGAAAAGGAGGGGGCACAAGAGCATTTGTTGAGCGGGCTGGCAATAACAGCACTTGTGGGAGGCGGAATTTGCAGCACAGCAGAGGTACCAGGAGCTGAACCCACAACCCAAGTCACCCAGGGAAGACAGGCGCATTTATGGAAGCCTTCGCATCCATACGTAGCCTCTTCTCAGTCACTTGCAGCTGCTTTCAGAGAGGGCTCACGACGCTGGCCAAGATGTTGACAGGTACAGGGACTCAGCCTGGCATCCTGCCTCCACCCTCAGTGGCTCTAGCACTGCACTGGGAACCTCATGAGTGGAGCAACCTAGAAAGAAAGAAAGAATTGGAGTGTTACTATCAGTTCTGCTGGCCTTACAGAGTTGCAACAGGCAGGGGCAAATGTCTCCCCTCTGTGCTGAGCTCTATTGGGGAGAGCACAGCCAGCAGGGCCACCAAGACGTTCTACCCCTCTTTTTGGCACAGGTGACACCATGTCTGTATACCAGGTCCTGTTTGGGCTCTCCAGTTCTGCACAGGCACTAACACACTGCAGGGAGTCCAGCACAGGGACACCAAGATGGTCAGGGGCTGCAGCGTGGGGCATAAAAGGAGAGGCTGCGAGAGCTGGCTTTGTTCAGCCTAGACAAGAGAAGGCCAAGGGGCATCTTCATGCTGTGCACAGCTACCTTATGGAGGGCACAGAGAAGACGGAGCCGGATTTTCTTGGAGGTGCACACTAGTAGCATGGGAGGCAACAGGGACAAATCGGACAATGGGAAATGCTTCTGAGATGTTAAGAAGAAACCTTTTTTCTCCGTGACGGTGGCCAAACTGCGGCACACGGATACAGAGAGGTTCCCAGATCTCCATCCTTGGAGGTAATCAAAACTTCACTGGAAAAGGCCCCAAGATACCTCCTCTACTGGCACCTGCCTGGAGCAGGGCGTTGGAGCCCTGCTACCTCCACATGGCTCCCCCATTGCAGCCTCAAGGAATATGCTATTATGAGACTCTTGCCAAAGGCACCAGAGGCTTTGGAGATGCCGCCTCCACCGCTCAACAAGGACAGGTGTCTCAGAGCCACCCATCGCCCTCACAGGCCTGACTTCTTGTGAGGGGGCATCTCCCCTCTCTGCAAGGCTCTGCGTAGGCACAACGTGCAGAAATGCCTCTGACTGCTTTCATTAACTACCCATCTCGCTGAGGGATAGCAATGGATTAGCGTCTGAGATGGGAAGATGCAATGAGGGTCCAGATTCTACAGAAAGCCTTTAAGGAGGGAGAAGAGAACTCTCGCCAGCAGTCAGTAAAATCCCAAAGACTCACGGAAGCATCAAACCCTTCCGAAACTGCAAGCCTGAACCTCAGCTGACACAAACCACCAAACTGGGAGCAGCCCTGCCTTGCACCATGATGCTCCAAGGAGGCAACACGGTCACCAACAGTCCTCACCCACGTCTCCCAGAAGGACACTGTGATGGCAGGCTGGGCCTTGGGAGCAGAGCACTGCTCTCTCCAGACACCTCCTCCCAGGCTGAGCAGCAAAACACTGGCGCCACCACCCGGCTCCACCACAGGGCATCTTGCACTGTAACAAGCCGTTACCTCCACACCTCACAGAGGGTTGGCAACCAACACATGCCTCTGCATCAGCGACACACAGCCCACAGCACTACACATGGCAGCACGCAGGGCACCCCAAGCACCCCACAACACACAAAGCCCAACTCTCCAGACCTTCCATTCCTTTCTAGTCCTCCAAGGCCTTGCAACAGGCTCTGCCTCTGAACAGCCACTCACAGCCCGGGGCCTGCTCACTTCCCACCTTCCCACCAGGAAGCAGAGAAGAAGTGCTCTCACAGGGGCTGATCAGGCCAGCTTTTCCCTCTCGCTTGTGCCTCAACTTCTCTGAACAAGAAATCTCTTTCAAAATGTGGCCCATACCCTTTTTGGGGGGTGACATTCCTTCTGTCTCCGCCAACTGCCTTTGCACCCATTCTCCAGTGACTGCATACGTGGACAGAAAATCAGAGACCCCTAAAGCGTTACAGTTCCAAAGGTGTCACCAAAGCAGCTGGACACCTCAAAGACAGAGACAGCATGCAGACCTTGCAATAAAATCTCACAGGCTCCCTGCTCTTTTGACAGGGGCAACTTCTAAAGCACACACACCCTGGCAAGAAGAGATTATTCACACCACTGCTCACACCAGCACTACATTCACTTAGCAGCCTCAAAAGTCTAGCTGCACTCCACAGCTGACTGCGAGGACGCTGCAAGCTTCTACTTAACAACAAGTGGAAAGGCAAACTCCATGTCCATGCTCACCACAGATGCACCACTGCATTTTAAATGTAGCAGTACTAACTCATGATGATGGAGTGGAATAAAATTTGTGTCAGATGATGTGGAATATCGACTTCTGCTTGATTAATGAGTTGCATTTCTGTATTGCTGTAGAGCTCTGCAGGGGTCAATCCCTCCTCTGAGCACACGCAACAAACCCAGAAGTGACCTCACCACCAACATCCAAGCCATGCATCTTCCCCTGACCTGTCAGCTGCTCACACAGAGGTGTCATCACATCACAGATTCACATCATGGCCTCATAATACTCACAATGCTCTGAAACACCCATTGCCTACCAGTTACTACACCAAAAGATTAGCTTCTGCTATGCATTATCAACACCTAGCCTATGAAACTTAAGAATTGCAGAACAGCCTGCAAGTAATTCTTGGCAACATTTTCTAACGGGAGGATTGCATGGGAGCAGCGATCATGAAACTGAAGACAGCAGGGCCTCATGTCCCAGGCACAGGCAGAAGCCTTCCCGCAACTCAGAACTCTGGTTCCTTCCCCAATGCTGAACAAAACCAGAAAATCCTCTACACATCCAGGACAACAAGCATTCTCCTATTTTAGGCCCTGACAACTGGAGGCACGTGGAAGGACTCAGGCCAGGGCATCTCAGTTGGTGAAACCAGCAGAGACACAATTCAGCAACTCTTCACCCTGACCTAGGAGCATGGAAAGAACAACGGCAAGTGCAAGCACTGGCCGTTCATCAACTTTCAAGGCCCTGACAAGCAAAACAGCTCACACTTACAGAGCTCTTCTGCAAACACCCTTCACCCTGCTGCCAGGCTCACAGGTCGCGGCGCAAAGCAAGAGGCAGGGAGCAAAAACGACGACTAAGGCACGGCATCACATGCGGGCACAGCCCCTCTCAGAGCCACTCGGAAATGCAGTTTTCACAACAGAAGACACCATTGGGAAGGGCACCTCGCGACGACACCAGCAGCCTGCTCACACTTTGCCCAGCACCTCCCAAATGCACCTCACAGCAGCACCTGGGGCTGCGCTGGCAGCAGCAGCTCAGGGAAACGCTTTAACAGGGATCCCAGAGCCACCATAGGGCCAAAGGTTCCTGCCCCCAAACCCCACCGAGCCGCCCCAGCCCAGCTGCTCGCGGAAGGCCGCCACGTCTGGCTGCAGGGCAGCTCCCCCCTCTGGCCCACGTCGCTCTGGCCCCTGCTCACGGCCCCACCAGCCCCTGCTGCAGCTCCTGCAGCAAAGCAGCCTCATCGCCAGCACCGCTGCCCCGCCCCGGCGGGAGGGCACCCGCCGCCATTTGAACGCGCCCGCAGCCCCCACCAAACCCTCTCGCGCGCTCGCTTCTCGCCTGCTTTGCTCCCGCTCCTCTTTCACCTCTTTCTTTGACGTCTTTTTTTTCCCCACATGTTGGACTGCAATTGGCTGGCAGAGCCATCAGTGAAATCGATGCCCGCCCTCCTCCTCCTGACAGCCAATAGGAGGGCTGCACTGGGGCGATGCCATGGCAACGCTGGGCCCTCCTGCCCTGGCGGCCAGCTCCGCCCCCTCCCCCGCGGTCAGGCGCCATGTTGTGGGCGGCAGCGTGGGGCGCGGTGGGGCCTGGGGGCAGCGCGGTGCTGTGTGGGCGGGCAGTGCGGGGCCCCGGGGTGCGGCCGCTGCCCCAGCGGGGCTGGGCTGTGCGGCGGGGGCCCCGCGGGGCTGCTGGCTGCCCTGCGCCCTGGGGGCCGTGCGGGGTGTGGGGGGGGCAGCGCTGGGGCCTGTGCTGGTGGCATCCGTGGTGCCAGTGTGGGGGCCCTGGGGCTGGCCGTGGCGCCGGAGTCCACAGGCAGCATCCTCCTGCCCCCCAGGGCAGGGCAGGGCAGGGCAGGGCAGTGTCCTCTCGCCCCTCCTGCCCCGGGTCCCTGCCCACGGCAGCCCCAGGGCTCGGCTAGGGAGCGGTGGTGTGGGGTCGTGAGGGTGCTGGGGGAGATGGCTGTGTTGGGCTCACCCCAGCACTGCCCACCCCAGCTCAGAGAAAAAACCTTGGCGTCAGCCAGGACCTGTTGAATGGGGATTGCACCTCTGCCTGTTTCCAATCTGCTCTCTCCAATGTATTTTCTTTTGGGTGCAGAGGTTTGAGCCCAGTTTGCAGGAGGACAGGGGCTGTGGCCATCTGAAGGTGGCATCTGTGAGCGCAAAACATGCTGCGCCAAGTTGGAAGGATCGAGGGGGAAGGAATAGAGATTTTCCCAAACACCCAGAGGACTTGGGGTTATTAAAAGGTGAAGGTTTTATTATCATATATGGACATTTCCAGCAGGGTCTTGAGAGCCCCATGGAGCTGCAGGCCACCTCAGCCTCTGGGATGCAGGACCCCTTTCCTGCCAGAGCCAGACCCCAAGGGGGGACCCACTCCCAGGGGAACCTGTCATGGATTCCCATGCTCCCCCCCCCACCCTAAGAGGCGATGGAGCTGGCCGCACAGAAGCCTTGAGGCTCAGGACAGCCCCATCCCCAGGACCCAGCAGTCCTGGCTGCCACATTGTCCCCCGAGCCAGAGGGGACCCTCAGGCAGGGCTCTCGCAGCAGCCCCCAGCCCTGTCCAGGCACCCCCACAGCCCGGGATCCACAGCAGTTTTGGCAGTTAACAGTCTCTGTGCGACACCTCGGGAAGGATCTCCCAAAGCCCTTACCCTCGGTGGAGAGCCGCAGGAGCGTAGGGGACAAGGAGCTGTGGTCCTGGCTGATGGTGTCCATCCAGCAGTCCTCCATCTCGCTTGCCCTCTTGCTCTCGTTTCACCTCTCCAGCCAGAGAAACAGGACGCTCTTCCCATCTCATTACCCAAAACTCCTTTCCAACATGCCCCTGCTCCTCCGCCTGTTGGTGAGGGGCCCCAACGTGGTCCCACTGCCTCCTGTCCCCTCTCCTTGCTGTGGAGCCACTATGAAAGGCAGCCGTGGGGAGGGTGTGAGCAGTGCCCAGGAGTGCCTGGGCCTCACAGGGAAGTGAGGGTCCCCACAACGACACCGGGGAGACCTCCCTGTGATGTGGCACGTCCCATTGTGACCTCAGCTCGTGTCATCTGGGGGCTCTGTAGGTCACTGCCATGGAGATGGCACAGCCAGGGAGAGAGCAGAGAGATTTCCCCTCACATCCTGGAAAGCCATCACTTCCCTTCACTGCAGTTATTTTCCATAATTTTCTGATAAATCCTTCAGGAATGTCTCCAGACAGTGTCAAAGACTGTGAAATATCTCAAATGGGGCACTGGAGATGTCACTTCTGCGCCCCTGCACTGACAGGTCACTGCACTGGGCAGACCTGTGCAGGAATCTGGGGTTTGGGGGTTGGCGTTTTTACAGGATCCAAAGCATGTGGGATGAACCAGCACAAAGCATGGCCACAGGCTGAGAAATGCTTTGGTGAGCCTCAAAACTGGTTTCTGCTGTGGGCCCCTCTTTTTGTGGAAGCAGGATGCAGGACAATGTGGGACAGGACGTAGCTTTCCTCCTTTAGGCACCAAGGCAGGATCTCTGCTTTTTAAAGTGCTCGGCAAGGTTTCTCAGTCGGCAGTGCTTGAGCTAGAGATGCTATGCCAGAGAAGAGCAAACATAGCCTTAACACACATCATCCAGAGGCCCTTATCCAGGACCCTGGAGCCTGCCAGGCTCCAAAGCCATGGGCGAGGCCAGGTAGCAAATGTGGGGAAGTTTTCCCATTTCCCATGAAGTTTGCCCATCTTTCCTTCTGGCTGAGCCTGAGGAAGCCATTTCTCATCCCTGGGCCTCATTTGGTCCTTGTGCTTTTCAGTGTCACCTTGGGGCTGTGCGAGAATTCTCCCCTGGGTACGCTCCTCAGCCCCCTGCCCTCCTCCTCCTCGCAGGCACCCTTGCTCTCCTGGGTCTGTACAGCCCCGACATCCTGGATCTCCCACATTTTATGACTCTGGGCTTCTCAGGACATGCTCACACACTGCAGTGCTGCTGTCCAGGCTCCGGTGCAGAGCCTATGAGGCAGTGCGATGCCTCAGGACGTGCATTTTGACTCACTCCCAAGTTTGTGAGATGACCAGCTCCCAGCTCTGCAGCTGCTGAAGTTTGAGAACATCCCTACAACCAGCCTTCCTGCTCTTCCTAATCTCTGCACAGTTTTGGGGCAAATCTTGCAGAAGGGAGACTCCATCCCCCTTGAATACTGTGAGAGATGTGGCTTTCCAAGTCACTGCAAAAGGAAGGACTCCTTTACTTCTTTGGGTTGCTTCTTGAGCCTGTGGCACCCCCTCTGTGATGCTGGGAGCCCCAGCTCTGCAGCCTGGTGTCTTTGCCCTTTCTCTCCCGTGTCTCCTGTTTGTCTACCCAAAGTCTTCTCTCCACACCAGGGGCATGGGAAGTGCTGCTTTAGAGAGCTCATTTGAAGCTGTGACATGTTGTGAATCTGAAGGCCTGAAGGAGGCTAGTCTGGGACATGGCTGTGCCCACAGACCCCCTCCTGTTCCCAGCCTGAGGATCCAGGAAGGTCTCCAGGGAGAGCAGTGGGCTTGGGGGTGGGTGGGATGGGTTTCCCTCAACATCCCTGGGTCCTGCATGGGTTTCTCTGAGTGCTCAGGAAAATCCCTCTTCTCTAGGGGCTTGCATCAAGACTTTTCCAGACTTTTGTACAGAAACACAGCCTGGTCTGGGCCTCCATTAACAAAATAGGGACCAAGGGAAAACAAGTGCAGACACCAGCTGTGCACAGGCACCTCTAATGAAGCTGATGAAACTCACTACTTCTGTCTCAAACCTCTTAATTTACTAAGTAGCTAATTTCTTTTTCAAACCAAAGAACACGTCTAACAGAAGGAAGTCCAAGGAAAACATAGGCAATAAATACTGACATTTTTCCCTCCACCTTTGCATTTGGTTTTAGACATATAAAGGAAAGGAGCAGATGACTCCACAAATAGGATGCTTCAAAAATGCAGGGGCAGAGGGGAGAAGGAGATGATGGGTTTCAAGGAGTGAACCAGAGGTCTCCACAGACTGTGTTCTTAGTCTGCTGGATGTCAGCTAAAATCATGCTTCTCCTCAATGTACTTTCTTAGAGGAGCCTGCAAAGCTGCTGAGAGCTTACAGCAAAGCAGCTTCTCTGCTCACCATGGAGGTAACCGTCTTGAACCCTTTCATCAGGCTTTGGTTGGTTCAAAGGATTTGCTGTATTCAGGCCCCTCGTAGCCAAAAATGGAGCTACCATATGCAGTAGTGACGATGGCAGTGTCACCGGCTATGCTGGTGAAGAAGGCTTCATATGGCTTTCCCAGAGGGTATTCTCAGGATAGTGCATCTAGTGCAGGCATAAGACACAGGGGTCAATGTGAAGGAGCTCAGCAACACAGCAGAGGAGAGAGCAAAGCTCATGTTTGAAGGTAGCTGGTACCCATGCAGGCTGCTCTCATCAAAGGGATGAGGCCACAGAAGAAAGAGTCTCTTTACTGGGGACACAGGGTACCTTGGTATATAAGATGGTGGGGCTGAGCAAGGACAGAGATGCCGTCACCCAACGGGTAAAGATGAGCATGGAGCCCAACCAGGGCTTCATAAAGATGGTGCAGTGCAACGGGTTGCAAATGGCCCCACAGCAATCAAAAGACAGCACAACAAGCAGGCTGAACACAGCGGTGCCCAGGAAGATGGAAAGCACGGTCTGGAACTGGCAAGCAGCTGTGGGATGGTCTTAATCTCCAAGATGAGGCTGACAAACCTTTTAGGGGCAAAGGGAACCAAATATCTAGGAAGGGGAAGCTGCTGGGGAAGAGATACGCTAGGGGTGGAACTGGTGGTTGAGTCAAATGATAGATATCATGACCATATGCCCCATGGCAGTGAGCAGATAAATCACCCACGGCAGTGTGAAGAAGAGGATTTGCATTTCATGAGTGACTGAAAAGGCCTTGAGGAAGAATTTTCCCCCTATGGTATGGTTGGGAGGATCCATTTCAGAAGCCAGTCATTTGAAGGTGTGACAAGAGTAACTAATGTCATGTGTGGTGAAATTCGCCTTGCTGCCTTCATCAACTTTCCCTTCCCTTTTCCTAGTCCTACTTTTCTTTCTTGAGGTGGGAGACCAGAACTGCACAAGGGATTCTCATTTTCTCTTTGTTTATATCCAATGCCATGAAATAAAGGTTGATTCATCCCACCTGTCTTTAGACACAGGAAACAACTCTCCTGCCTCACTTGCTTGCAGAGGTAGGCCAGAGTGCTAGCTAAGAGCCAGTACTTGTGGCAAAAGCTCTGGAAATCAAGTTCCAGGTATGAAATTCAGGTTTCTCTTACAGTTAGAATTGTGGTGTGGGTAGGCACCAGGCTATCAGGCCTGTGCCTGTGTGCACACTCAGAGCACTCAAGTCATTAATCCCCTGGGTGGCCCAGGAACTCCCCCATCTAGTAATCCACACAGGTGAGCTGATGGGCAGGTTTGAGACAGGCAGTTTCAGACTTGAAACTAGGAGATTGACTGAACTCCTACCACTTTCCAAATTAAGTGTTGGACTGACTGGTGCAGAACCTCTCCAAGTGGGTGTTTCAGACAGTTCTAGAGATTTCCAGGGGCAGATCCTGCTGTGCCTGGACCAATTCCTGTGCTTAAATGTGGTGAGTACCATCTCAGGTGGAGTATCTGGCTGTTTCAGAATCTCTGCAGCAGCTCCTGCTGCAGAACTGATTAAATTGTAATTATTTAAGACCCTTGAAAATTGACAGTAGAAACTGCTCCTGCAAATGAAGAAGTGGCCATGTAGGACAGTCTTCTGTGCATTCTTAGGAGAGTTAGGAGATGCTTTGGTATGTAGTTTGAGGTAATCAGTAGCAATGGCTCATGCATATGCTGGAGAGGTCATGTGGAGGAATGGTTAGGCCAAAAGGGCCATGATCTGTTAAAAGTGAGCAATCCCGCCTACGATTACATGGAATAAGGCTCAGCGTGTGGGCAAGCTGCTGTCCTTGAAGTCTCCTCTAAACGATGAAAACAGGAACATCGCCGGTGCCGACACCAATCCTGTCGCGGCACATCGCGCGTATACAGGGGGCCTTAACCAATAGTAGCATTGTAACTAACACAAGCAGTCGCCCGACACCAATCCTGTCGCGGCACATCGCGCGTATACAGGGGGCCTTAACCAATAGTAGCATTGTTACTAACACAAGCTTCTGCTCATAGTCTATATATACTCTGTAAAAGCTTGAATAAAGGGAGAACGACCATACTCACATTGAGACTCATCGTTACTCCGGGCCCGTCCCCCCACTCCGACATCTGGTAGCAGAGGACGGTTTATCTCCGAGACTACCGATAAGAGGATGATTGAATTCCGATAAGAGCTCCGAGACTGCGGTAAGCAGCGAGAGGACGGGAGTGGGGATCACACAGCTGGGAGGAATGCTGGTCGAGAGCTGCCGCCAGACACGGCATCGGGGTCGCGCCCTGTCTCCCAGGGAGCAGCATGGAAACGGACGCTGCAGCCACTCTGCTAGCTGGGATACTGTCTAAGAGAGGGGTGGATGCCCCAGTGAAGCAGTAACACAGATTGATTAAGTTAGGGCAGCAATGGGGACATTTTTCAGACACACACTTGTTATTCTCCGTATCGGAGTGGAGAGACTTTGGGGAAACGATGTGGTCTAAGACCATTGAGGGTGGAGTGAAGGATGAGAAGGAGATCAAGGCGGTACGAACCCTCTGGAGTACGGTCCTGGAGACTCTGGTGGCGATGAAGGCGGAGAGGGAGGTGGCTGCAGCGGCTACAAAAATGTTGAGCCCTGCGCCAAGTAGCACCCCTCAGGGACCCGGCGGCGGGTCTCAGCTCGCTATCAGAGGGACTGGCTCCGTGGGTAAGCCGTACCGCACAGTGGCTGAGATGCTGCAGTCCTTGCGGAAAGGTTTGGCCGCCCCACAAGGAAAAGGGGAAGTTGCCACCGAGCCGGCCGGCTCAGGCACTGCCGAAAGCACGGAAGTGCCACAAGGTGCCTCCCACGACTCAGAGGGGGGCGGGTCAATCCCTAGTGTGCCGCCCCTGCCATCAGCCTGTGAGTTGCAGCGACCCTCAGTCCCTCCTCCACCACCTCCTGCGCGGCCTCCGATGACGCTGAGAGGAGCGTGGCGGGAGCCCTCGACCCCGCCCTCTCCCACATCGTTGGGCACAGCTACGCCCACTACCCCCAAAGGAGGCGGGCTGTCTACGGCTCAGCTGGTAAAAAGGATTGAGGAACTATCAGAGAAGCTGGAAAAGCTGGAACTCAATAAGGCAGGGAAAGGGTCCCTCCCTCCCTGCATGCAGCAAGCTGCGCTTGAACCCCCGGCCGGGAGGGAGTCACGTTGGAGCAGCATCATTAGGGATGCCATTGTGGAAGGACAATGGCGCCCCGGTGCCTTAGGGGGCGGAGCATCGGCTCTGGCCTTTCCTATTGTCTATGGCGGGGGTGAGAAGAAGTGGGAGCCACATGATTGGAAACTCCTGCAACAGGCCCGAAATACGGTGTCAACCTATGGAGTCAAGTCCGAGGCGACTTGACAGATTGTGAACTGGATTTTTTCGGCCGATCTCATGTGTCCGTATGACTGTAAGAACTTGATGCGGCTGCTGCTCACCCCCACCCAGTACCTGTTATGGGTGGCTTCTTGGCAACAGCGCAGCACGGAGGAGGCTATGCGTCACCAAGACCCGGGCGACCCCCTGATTGGCATTTCAGCTGAAATGCTCACGGGGGATGGGCCATGGTCTAGCTATTTAGATCAGCTCAACTACCCTCCTTCAATGCTCCAGTTGGCATCGCGCCTCGCCTATGACGCTTTCCTCACCCTGCCCGGAGGAGGCACACCGTCCTTCGGCAGCCTGACTCAAGGGGCGACTGAAAAATATAGCAACTTTATCGACCGCCTCTGGGAGGCAACCATGCAACACCCTGACCTTACTGAGGACGGCAAGGGGCAAATGTTTAAGGTTCTGGCCTTTGATAATGCAAACAAGGTCACAAAGCAGATCTTGGCCTCCTTGCCAAAAGGAGCGGGGGTGGAAGAGATGCTGTTGCGAGTGGAGCGGGCGGAGGCGCAAAAGCAAGGGGCCACTGTTGCTGCGGCAGTCCAGAGTGCAGTTGCAGCGGTAGTCCAGAAAGACCGAGGGTCGGGCCATCGGGGATCATCCAAGGGCGGTCCCTTTGGGGGGCGATGCTTCCGATGCGGTGAGCCTGGCCACACGAGAGCCAAATGCCACACCGCGGTATGGTGTGATAACTGCCAGAGGGACTCCCATGCCACCAAGGCATGCTCGGGAAACGGCCAACTGAGCGCGGGGGGGGGCCGCGCGCGGACACAAATGCGTCCTCCCGCGCGCCAGGGGGTTTTCTTCAACAGCACCGACCCACAACCCGAGGGAGCCTGGGAATCGACGTGGAAACCACAGTAGACGTCACACTCATTGACTCCTTGGTGCAGAAGATCCCCAGCAATGCCATAGGACCGCTCATCCATCAAGATAGCTCCGTCGGAGGGCTGCTGGTAGGGCGGTCCTCCGCTGGCATTCAAGGACTTATTGTCTTGCCAGGAGTGATCGATGCCGACTCTACGGGCCGTATATATATCATGGCCTATACCGTTTGTCCACCTGTCTTCATTCCCAAGGGCAGCAGGATTGCGCAATTACTCGCCCTTGACACCTCGTTGGGACGCCCACCACAACTCCAACCTTATCGAGGTAACCGTGGCTTCGGATCCACCGGACCTGCTGTTTGCTTTACCACAAAATTGGATCGTCGTCCCACCATGGGTGTCACCCTCTCACAACACGGTGCCTCCAAGCGAGTCGAGGCCATGCTCGATACCGGAGCTGACGTCACCATCATCAGCCGGTCTGTGTGGCCTACGCAGTGGCCGGTAGAGAAGCCGACAACATCCATTGCAGGCATAGGGGGCCAATCTATCCCCTATGTCAGCAAACAGCCGATCCACTTGCAGTTTCCAGAGGGTCAACAAGCCAGTCTTAAGGTGTATGTGTTACCTCTACCTGGGACTTTGGAGGCCTTAGTTGGCCGAGATGTTTTGAATCAGATTGGAGCAGTGCTCACTACGAAACCTTTTTAATCCTGGGCACTGGGGAGCAGTCGCCCAACCCACCGTTAACCTGGAACACCGATGAACCCGTGTGGGTTGACCAGTGGCCCATGAGTGAAGAGCGACTGCAAATCACCAAGCAGCTGGTCGCTGAGCAGCTTGCCTCCGGGCACATCAAGCCTTCTGTCAGTCCATGGAACACGCCTATCTTTGTCCTCCCGAAGAAGAACGGAAAATGGCGACTCTTGCACGACCTCCGCAAAGTCAATGAACAGATGCAATCTATGGGAGCGTTGCAGCCTGGCATGCCATCGCCTAATATGCTACCAGACGGGTGGCACATACTGATAGTTGACTTAAAGGACTGCTTTTTTACCATCCCTTTACATCCTCAAGATACACAGCGTTTCGCCTTTTCTGTGCCAGCAATAAACAAGGCTGCACCCGCGGAGCGTTATGAGTGGGTTGTTTTGCCGCAAGGAATGAAAAACTCTCCAACATTGTGCCAACTTTATGTCGCCTGGGCATTGCAGCCGCTCCGAAACCGATGGCCAGGCACCATAATCTATCACTATATGGATGACATTCTTTGTTGCCAGGAAAAGTCTTTTACAGACGAGTCACTACAACAGCTAAGTGACATTCTCTCTAAAAAGGGACTTATCATTGCACCAGATAAGATCCAGCGCACGACTCCCTGGAAGTATCTTGGATGGTCCATTGCAGAGTCTAAAATTCAGCCCCAAAAGACAGAACTCACAACGCGGTTGAGCACCCTGCATGATGTACAGACCCTGCTTGGGGACGTACAGTGGGTGCGACATTGTGTTGGTATCTCCAATACCGATATTGCGCCCCTGACGGCGCTATTGCGAGGCACTAATCCTGCTAACAAAATTACTTTGACACCTGAACAACATGCTGTGTTACAGCGTATCACACAAAAACTACATTTGGCATGGTCCTCTCGACACCTCCTAAACCTTCCCATATCCCTAATCATATGTAATGGGAAAGACTCACCATATGCAGTCGTTTGTCAGTGGCAAAATAGAAGCGGGGAATCTCTCTCCCCCATTCTGATCAATGCCACTGCCAAACGCAAAAATCAAAACGATGTATTTCATATCTTGGAATGGGTATTCCTGAGTGTACAACCAAAAACGAGTATCCAGACCCGAACCGAAGCAGTAGGTGAATTGATACGCAAAGGGTGATCAAGAATCTTAGAGATCAGTGGTCAAGAGCCGAACGATATCAGTATACCTGTTAACATGGCTGACCTAGAGTGGTGGCTCCAAAACGCTGTGGCCATACAAAATGCTCTGTTAGGTTTCTGTGGTAAGGTACATTCGCGTCAGCCTCAGGGAAAGTTATGGCAGGTGCTACAGCGAAATCAATGGATAGAAAAGTCCAAAGTAAGTAGGGAACCCCTTTCAGATGGCGTTACTGTCTACACGGATGCGGGTAAGCGCTTGCGACGTGCCGCGTGCATGTGGAAAGAAAGTGAGCAATGGAAACAACACGTCATGGAGGGACAGCCTCGGGATTCCCTTCAGACTTTAGAATTAACTGCGGTAGTTTGGGCTCTAACTAATTGGTTGAATACCTCTCTAAACGTAGTGACTGATTCAATGTATGTAGCAGGGATAGTACCATGACTGGAGGATGCCTTAATAAGGGAAACATCTAACCCGAGGTTGGGAAGCCTGTTCATCACCTTGCGCTCTGTGCTGGGTCAACGAACAGCAGCTTGCTGTGTTATCCACATTTGTAGTCACCAGCTAGACGTGGGGCTAGGCCAAGGCAATCAGCTCGCTGACAGCCTGGTTAGCTCAGTGTGTCATCTACCCCCTATGGACAAATTCCAGCAAGCTAGGCAAAGCCATGACACGTTTCATCAGAATGCCAAGGGCTTAAAAAGGCAATTTGGTTTAACAGAGAGTGAGGCCCGAGGTATTGTACAGGCTTGCCCAAGATGCGGGAACCATGGCCCAGGTATTGGGCTTGGGGTAAATCCAAAAGGGTTAAAGGCTCTAGAATTATGGCAAATGGATGTCACTCATGTTCCAGAATTCGGTCGGTTAAAGTATGTACATGTGACCATTGATACCTTTTCAAAAATGATATGGGCAACTGCATTACCCGGAGAAAAGGCACAACATGTGTGCAAACACCTGTTGGCTTGTTTCGCCATATTGGGCGTACCGGAGCGGATAAAAACGGATAATGGACCTGCCTATATCAGCCACAAATTCAGGGCGTTTCTGTCCCGATGGGGAGTTGATCATGTTACAGGAATCCCACACTCACCCACTGGACAGGGCCTAGTGGAGCACACCCATCAAGTGTTAAAAGACTACCTAAGGAAGCAAAAGGGTGAGGAGACGGACGCACAGCAGAGACTGCACCGTGCGCTCTTCACCCTGAATTATCTCTGTCTCATGGGCGACCGTGAGGAACCCCCGGTGATCATTCACCACCAAAATCTTAAGTTTAATAACACAACAACGTTACCACAGTTTAAAGTAATGTATAGGGATCCAGTCTCCGGAATATGGACTGGGCCCGTCCCTGTTGTCTTCAATGGTCGAGGTTATATGTGTGTCTCTACAGATCGTGGTCCAGTGTGGGTACCCAGCAAGAACGCGAAGCCTGTCTTGACTCACCATGACTCGTCCAACGGGCAAGAGGATGGGGAACCTGATTCTGGGGGTACTGCTCCCAGTGGTAATGACTCTTCACAAGATTGATCCCAGGCCAAACATGTGGGTAACCTGGGCGAACGAAACGGGCCAGCAAGCATTTTGCTTGTCACTGGCCTCAGCTACCCGACCCTTTAGAACGTGTTTAGTAGGGATCCCAAGCTTTGACGCAGCGGCTTTCTCGCGTTTCGCTGCTCGTAATTGTGGTAAGAGTATTTCAACCGCTACCTGTAGTGTTACGCTCATCAATAGCTTGAACACAACTCTGCCTTGGGATCCACAGGAATTAAATCTGCTTGGGGCAATGCGTATCGGAAACACGTCAAAAAACTGGACACAAACGTGTCTATACTTTAAAGGAGGGTTTCAGGAAAAAGGGCGGGGATCTGTACTACGCAATTGGACTGATGTCAGCCCGACGGACGAGCACTATCGAAACTTAACCGGTCCCTTTTGCGGCGTCAATGATTCCTCCAATACGCCCCTAGGAGTTTATAAGCCCGATGACTTCCGGGGCGCATACAATATAGGGCCTCCCAGGGCATTGCCGCCTGGAGTATTTCTTATATGTGGGGACCGAGCTTGGCAAGGCATTCCTGGGAACGCAGAGGGGGGTCCGTGCTATCTAGGGAAATTGACCCTATTGGCCCTGGATGCCAATTGGTGGAGGAATGTCACAGGAAAGGGGAGTAGTGTCCACCGCAAGAGAGCTATTACTGGCTTGTCCCCCGACTGTGATGACAGGGTCTCCCTGTTAAGTCGCACAGAGCGAGTGTTTCTGTCTTTTTTCGTACCCGGGGCGGCCGCCGGCAACGCCCTGAACCAGATCGGGCGTTTAGCCTGCTGGGCGGAAAAACAAGCCAACGTCACCACGCAGGTGATTGAAAGCCTGCTGGAAGACCAAAAAGTCCTAAGGCATGCCATACTGCAAGACCGGGCTGCAATTGACTTTCTATTGCTAGCCCAAGGCCATGGTTGTGAGGATTTTGAAGGTATGTGCTGCATGAATTTGTCTGATCATAGTGAATCCATTCACAAACAATTGCAGTGGTTGAAGGAGCACACAAGCAAAATCCGTCAGAACCATGGGTTATTAGACGAATGGCTAACTAACCTGTTTGGAAATCTACCTCAATGGCTAATAGGATTGCTTACTGAAGGCTTACGCATTCTACTAATCCTTATAATTGTATGTTTATGTTTATGTGTAGTATTAAGCTGTATTAAGAAAGCTCTGCTGAAAGTAGTGAACCAAGCCTGGATTGCTCAAAAACAAGAAGGGGGAATTGTGGAGGAATGGTTAGGCCAAAAGGGCCATGATCTGTTAAAAGTGAGCAATCCCGCCTACGATTACATGGAATAAGGCTCAGCGTGTGGGCAAGCTGCTGTCCTTGAAGTCTCCTCTAAACGATGAAAACAGGAACATCGCCGGTGCCGACACCAATCCTGTCGCGGCACATCGCGCGTATACAGGGGGCCTTAACCAATAGTAGCATTGTAACTAACACAAGCAGTCGCCCGACACCAATCCTGTCGCGGCACATCGCGCGTATACAGGGGGCCTTAACCAATAGTAGCATTGTAACTAACACAAGCAGTCGCCCGACACCAATCCTGTCGCGGCACATCGCGCGTATACAGGGGGCCTTAACCAATAGTAGCATTGTTACTAACACAAGCTTCTGCTCATAGTCTATATATACTCTGTAAAAGCTTGAATAAAGGGAGAACGACCATACTCACATTGAGACTCATCGTTACTCCGGGCCCGTCCCCCCACTCCGACAAGGTCACACAGGACCACAAGCCAGCTGGACTATAAAAATTCCCCAGAAGAACAGTTCGGGGAGTCTCATCTGATCCAGTGGAAGCCACTGTTGGAAGGACCCCGGCAAAGGAGACTGCCACCACCATCTGGACAGTAACCAACCATCCCATTCAAGAGATTTGATGCCCCTTGTGAGTGTTACCTGTGACATGCCAATAGAGGGGCCTCTGGGATTCTTTCAGATTCGGGTTTATTTGCACTGAACTCCGAAAGATCATGATTTGTCAAGTATGAGAATTTATTAGAGATAAGAGGTTATAACAAAAAAAGCTAGAAATATAACAGAACTGAAAAAATATATACACATATTAGAACTCTACAGTTAAATCATAGATGCACGGTACAGTGACCGCACTCGCCCTTTATTGGCCACCCTTCTGGCACGGTTTTGCCCGGATTCTCCTCACCACGCCATTGACATCCACTGGCCAGCTGATGGTTGGTCAGAGTCCACACCAACTTCTGTGGCTTACTCTTTTCTATAGCGAGTCAAAAACAACGCCAGCCCACAGTTACACAAAGGCTGTATGGCCTCAGTCAATAACAGCATGCACATCAACAGGTAACCTAGTGCTCAGCCCACAGCACTGCTCAGTTGGCAACAGCACCCATGAACAGGTCATTCTGTGGGGAATGGTTCCACAGCACCTAGATGTTTATGGGGTGAGTCTGTGGTGTCACTTCTCCTCTGTCTGGAATTGTCAGTCGTGGGGTCGTTAGACGGATGCCCCCAGGCTGCAGCAACCCCACAGTGTGGTGGCTCCAGCCGTGATGCACCCGGGGTTCCTTAACTCCTGGGATCACCCCAGAGCAAACCCCTCTTCTGTGGGCTGCACCATCCAGAGTCCCACGCTTGCCTGTGTGGCGCCTGTCACTCCACCCCTTGACACCGCCAGACACACGCATTTATTTCAGAAGTCAGCTAATTCCCCTTGGTGTGCAGTGGGTGGCTTTTGGGTAAGCACAGTGTACTGGGGAAATGCGCACTGCTATTAATAGACGCCAAAAGCAAAGCATGCCCATTTGCAGTAACACGTAAACAACTGTTAAAAATAACAGTCTTAATCCTAATAGCAACATGATTGGTCTGGCCTATTGACCCAAATTCGGTGAATCCGAGTGTTATTCCAGCTCCATATCTTAACACAGAAATCTTATTTCCTTTAATTGCAGGCATTTCTTTCCTGCACCGAAAGATCAGTTTGTTCCCCAAGCTGGAATAGTTCCCTTTAGAGGAGCTTCAAATAGAGTTGGTCACCTTTTTTTTATTATTCTTTTTCCGTATTTCCCTGTCTTCTCTATAGGAAACAGACAACTTTAACTTCAGATCAACAGCTGTTACATTTATGCTTAGATTTTACCATCTTTTTCTCTTTCTTTCCTTTCCTTTCATCAAGGGAAGGTGTTAGCCCCTTCCTTAGGATCATCAATTTTTACAAACACTAGAATACAGCCGTTGAGTTTCGTTATCAGCCTGGTATGAGTATCCTCTCATACTTAGGTCTGCCATCTTCCTTTGATGTTACTTCTCTCCTGGCTCCTAGGTTCATTCTATTATTTAGATACTTTTAAAAAACACATTACTTAGCCTAACAATTGTACCACTCTTTCTGGCTGCTTCTTTTCAAGTTGTTGCTCTTCAGAGGGTCACTCTGTAAAACCCAGACAAAAAGAAAAGCCTACCAAGGCCATTAGGTTGTTATAGTTTGGTTTTAACTGTAACTGCTGAAGCTATTTCTTTTAAGGTTACTCGGTTGCATCCATCTATTATTCAAATTTGAACAGGGTTTTTTTTTTTTCATTGATTTTTCTTTATGCTCAGAAACTTTTACTACAGCTTGGGGCATTTTCCAGCCCCTGCTGGTTTCTGGTATACTTAAAGATGCCGGCTTTCCGCATTTGAGGTCTTTTCTTGTTTCCTAACTCTGCCCCTGGGGCTCTTATCTGCAGAGCCCGATCTCCACCCTGAGTCCTCCTGTGCCTCAGTGCCAGGCAGAGCAGTTATACTGGCCAGGGGGGGCAGAGCGTTTCTCACGGTCTTGTGAGAAACAAGCTGCCCAAGCCCGGTCCTGCTTTCCACCCAAAGCCTCCCCTGCTTCGCTCCCTCTCCTCTTCCACCTCTCTCTTTCACGTCTGTTTTTCTTCCACATGGTGGACTCCGATTGGCTGACAGAGCCTTCAGTGAAATCCAGACCCGCCCCCCTCCTCCTGCCAGCCAATAGGCAGGTCGCAAATCAGCAGCTGCCTATGGGAATGAGCTAGGGGAGGAGTCACAATGTTGCAGTGTCCAGATGGAGTGTTGTAAAGGTGAGGTTACAAAGTGTCAATTTAATCGGGGAATGGGGGAACAGAAGAGAGAGCCAGACAGCTCCTGGGGGTCCCGGGCGATGCTGGGGGCCGTGCTGCTCTTGGGGATCCCAGACCAGGCTGTGTTTCTGTACAAAAGTCTGGAAAAGTCTTGATGCAAGCCCCTAGAGAAGAGGGATTTTCCTGAGCACTCAGAGAAACCCATGCAGGACCCAGGGATGTTGAGGGAAACCCATCCCACCCACCCCCAAGCCCACTGCTCTCCCTGGAGACCTTCCTGGATCCTCAGGCTGGGAACAGGAGGGGGTCTGTGGGCACAGCCATGTCCCAGACTAGCCTCCTTCAGGCCTTCAGATTCACAACATGTCACAGCTTCAAATGAGCTCTCTAAAGCAGCACTTCCCATGCCCCTGGTGTGGAGAGAAGACTTTGGGTAGACAAACAGGAGACACGGGAGAGAAAGGGCAAAGACACCAGGCTGCAGAGCTGGGGCTCCCAGCATCACAGAGGGGGTGCCACAGGCTCAAGAAGCAACCCAAAGAAGTAAAGGAGTCCTTCCTTTTGCAGTGACTTGGAAAGCCACATCTCTCACAGTATTCAAGGGGGATGGAGTCTCCCTTCTGCAAGATTTGCCCCAAAACTGTGCAGAGATTAGGAAGAGCAGGAAGGCTGGTTGTAGGGATGTTCTCAAACTTCAGCAGCTGCAGAGCTGGGAGCTGGTCATCTCACAAACTTGGGAGTGAGTCAAAATGCATGTCCTGAGGCATCGCACTGCCTCATAGGCTCTGCACCGGAGCCTGGACAGCAGCACTGCAGTGTGTGAGCATGTCCTGAGAAGCCCAGAGTCATAAAATGTGGGAGATCCAGGATGTCGGGGCTGTACAGACCCAGGAGAGCAAGGGTGCCTGCGGGGAGGAGGAGGGCAGGGGGCTGAGGAGCGTACCCAGGGGAGAATTCTCGCACAGCCCCAAGGTGACACTGAAAAGCACAAGGACCAAATGAGGCCCAGGGATGAGAAATGGCTTCCTCAGGCTCAGCCAGAAGGAAAGATGGGCAAACTTCATGGGAAATGGGAAAACTTCCCCACATTTGCTACCTGGCCTCGCCCATGGCTTTGGAGCCTGGCAGGCTCCAGGGTCCTGGATAAGGGCCTCTGGATGATGTGTGTTAAGGCTATGTTTGCTCTTCTCTGGCATAGCATCTCTAGCTCAAGCACTGCCGACTGAGAAACCTTGCCGAGCACTTTTAAAAGCAGAGATCCTGCCTTGGTGCCTAAAGGAGGAAAGCTACGTCCTGTCCCACATTGTCCTGCATCCTGCTTCCACAAAAAGAGGGGCCCACAGCAGAAACCAGTTTTGAGGCTCACCAAAGCATTTCTCAGCCTGTGGCCATGCTTTGTGCTGGTTCATCCCACATGCTTTGGATCCTGTAAAAACGCCAACCCCCAAACCCCAGATTCCTGCACAGGTCTGCCCAGTGCAGTGACCTGTCAGTGCAGGGGCGCAGAAGTGACATCTCCAGTGCCCCATTTGAGATATTTCACAGTCTTTGACACTGTCTGGAGACATTCCTGAAGGATTTATCAGAAAATTATGGAAAATAACTGCAGTGAAGGGAAGTGATGGCTTTCCAGGATGTGAGGGGAAATCTCTCTGCTCTCTCCCTGGCTGTGCCATCTCCATGGCAGTGACCTACAGAGCCCCCAGATGACACGAGCTGAGGTCACAATGGGACGTGCCACATCACAGGGAGGTCTCCCCGGTGTCGTTGTGGGGACCCTCACTTCCCTGTGAGGCCCAGGCACTCCTGGGCACTGCTCACACCCTCCCCACGGCTGCCTTTCATAGTGGCTCCACAGCAAGGAGAGGGGACAGGAGGCAGTGGGACCACGTTGGGGCCCCTCACCAACAGGCGGAGGAGCAGGGGCATGTTGGAAAGGAGTTTTGGGTAATGAGATGGGAAGAGCGTCCTGTTTCTCTGGCTGGAGAGGTGAAACGAGAGCAAGAGGGCAAGCGAGATGGAGGACTGCTGGATGGACACCATCAGCCAGGACCACAGCTCCTTGTCCCCTACGCTCCTGCGGCTCTCCACCGAGGGTAAGGGCTTTGGGAGATCCTTCCCGAGGTGTCGCACAGAGACTGTTAACTGCCAAAACTGCTGTGGATCCCGGGCTGTGGGGGTGCCTGGACAGGGCTGGGGGCTGCTGCGAGAGCCCTGCCTGAGGGTCCCCTCTGGCTCGGGGGACAATGTGGCAGCCAGGACTGCTGGGTCCTGGGGATGGGGCTGTCCTGAGCCTCAAGGCTTCTGTGCGGCCAGCTCCATCGCCTCTTAGGGTGGGGGGGGGAGCATGGGAATCCATGACAGGTTCCCCTGGGAGTGGGTCCCCCCTTGGGGTCTGGCTCTGGCAGGAAAGGGGTCCTGCATCCCAGAGGCTGAGGTGGCCTGCAGCTCCATGGGGCTCTCAAAAGCCTGCTGGAAATGTCCATATATGATAATAAAACCTTCACCTTTTAATAACCCCAAGTCCTCTGGGTGTTTGGGAAAATCTCTATTCCTTCCCCCTCGATCCTTTTATGCTTCCAGCTTGGCGCAGCATGTTTTGGGCTCAGAGATGCCACCTTCAGATGGCCACAGACCCTGTCCTCCTGCAAATTGGGCTCAAACCTCTGCACCCAAAAGAAAATACATTGGAGAGAGCAGATTGGAAACAGGCAGAGGTGCAATCCTCATTCAACAGGTCCTGGCTGACGCCAAGGTTTTTTCTCTGAGCTGTGGTGGGCAGCGCTGGGGTGAGCCCAACACAGCCATCTCCCCCAGCCCCCTCACAACCCCACACCACCGCTCCCTAGCCGAGCCCTAGGGCTGCCGTGGGCAGGCGGCCGGGGCAGGAGGGGCGAGAGGACACTGCCCTGCCCTGCCCTGCCCTGGGGGCAGCAGGACGCTGCCTGCGGGCTCCGGCGCCCCGGCCAGCCCCAGGGCCCCCACGCCGGCACCACGGATGCCACCAGCACAGGCCCCAGCACTTCCCCCCTCTGTCCCGCACAGCCCCCAGGGCGCAGGGCGGCCAGCAGCCCCGCGGGGCCCCCGCCGCACAGCCCAGCCCCGCTGGGGCAGCGGCCACGCCCCGGGGCCCCGCACTGCCCGCCCACACAGCACCGCGCTGCACCCAGGCCCCGCCGCGCCCCGCGCTGCCGCCCACAACATGGCGGCCACCGCGGGGGAGGGGGCGGAGCTGGCCGCCAGGGCAGGAGGGCCCAGCGTTGCCACGGCATTGCCCAGTGCAGCCCTCCTATTGGCTGTCAGGAGGAGGAGGGCGGGCATCGATTTCACTGATGGCTCTGCCAGCCAATTGCAGTCCAACATGTGGGGAAAAAAGACATCAAAGAAAGAGGTGAAAGAGGAGCGGGAGCAAAGCAGGCGAGAAGCGAGCGGGCGAGAGGGTTTGGTGGGGGCTGCGGGTGCGTTCAAATGGCGGCGGGTGCCCTCCCGCCGGGGCGGGGGCAGCGGTGCTGGCGACGAGGCTGCTTTGCTGCAGGAGCTGCAGCAGGGGCTGGTGGGGCCGTGAGCAGGGGCCAGAGCGACGTGGGCCAGAGGGGGGAGCTGCCCTGCAGCCAGACGTGGCGGCCTTCCGCGAGCAGCTGGGCTGGGGCGGCTCGGTGGGGTTTGGGTGCAGGAACCTTTGGCCCTGTGGTGGCTCTGGGATCCCTGTTAAAGCGTTTCCCTGAGCTGCTGCTGCCAGCGCAGCCCCAGGTGCTGCTTCGAGGTGCGTTTGGGAGGTGCTGGGCAAAGTGTGAGCAGGCTGCTGGTGTCCTTGCGAGGTGCCCTTCCCAATGGTGATTTTGTTGTGAAAACTGCATTTCCGAGTGGCTCTGAGAGAGGCTGTGCCCGCGTGTGATGCCGTGCCTTAGCCGTCGTTTTTGCTGCAGGCCTCTTGCTTTGCCCCGAGACCTGTGAGCCCGGCAGCAGGGTGAAGGGTGTTTGCAGAAGAGCTCTGTAAGTGTGAGCTGTTTTGCTTGTCAGGGGCCTTGAAAGTTGATGAATGGCCAGTGCTTGCACTTGCCGTTTTTCTTTCCATGCTCCTAGGTCAGGGTGAAGAGTTGCTGAATTGCGTCTCTGCTGGTTTCACCAATTGAAACGCCCTGGCCTGAGACCTTCCACATGTCTCCAATTGTCAGGGCCTAAAATAGGAAAATGCTTGTTGTCCTGGATGTGTGGAGGATTTTCTGGTTTTGTTCAGCATTGGGGAAGGAACCAGAGTTCTGAGTTGCGGGAAGGCTTCTGCCTGTGCCTGGGACATGAGGCCCTGCTGTCTTCAGTTTCATGATCGCTGTTCCCATGCAATCCTCCCATTAGAAAATGTTGCCAAGAATTACTTGCAGGCTGTTCTCCAATTCTTAAGTTTCATAGGCTAGGTGTTGATAATGCATAGCAGAAGCTAATCTTTTGGTGTAGTAACTGGTAGGCAATGGGTGTTTCAGAGTATTGTGAGTATTATGAGGCCTTGATGTGAATCTGTGATGTGATGATGTGAATCAGGGAGGCCGTTCAGTAGGTGGCTCAGCCCTGGAGGATGGGAGGGGGAGCTGCAGGTGGCAAGAGCCCCATGGTCAGGGTGTGGGTAGTGAGGTCCCCACTGTCTGTGAGAGCTATGCCAGGAAATCACCAGTGTGAAATCAATTCTTTGTAAGTAGCTGATAGGCCAGCAGGAGGCAGATGACTGGGCTCTTGCTTTTGAGGTCATTTCTACTTGAGTACCTGAAAGGCCATCTGGAGGAAGAAGGCTTGTCTGTTGCTTGTGCGGTCACTTGTGAGTGATGAACTGATTAGATCTCAGGAGCTCTGTGAGTGGAAAGGTGTTTCTGAGGTCGTTTCTACCTGAGCAGTCGGTAGGGCAGCAGCAGGTCCACGTCTGGGATCTGTATTTTTGAGATCGTTTCAGGGTGAGGAGCTGATAAGGCAGGATTTGTCTCTTGGCTGGGGAACTTATAGTGAGGTAATTTCTGTCTTGGGGTCTTCTAGGCCAGTGACAGAGACATGGCCGTGAAGGTGGCTGTTAGGTCATGTCTTTCTGAGTCCCTGCTAGGCCAGCAGCAGGCAGTTAGGCATGGGCATTGCTTGTGAGGTCTCTTTTGTCAGAGTACCTGCTAGGCTGGCAGTAGTTGATGTCTGGGGAAGTTATTCGGAGGAAACTTCTTTCCCTGATAGGCCAGCAGCAGGCATGTGGTGGGGATATGCACTTGTGAGGTCACCTCTATGTGAGCAGCTGAGAGGTGAGGAGAAGACACGTGGCTTGGATGTTGGTGGTGAGGTCACTTCTGGGTTTGTTGTGTGTGCTCAGAGGAGGGCTTGACCCCTGCAGAGCTCTACAGCAATACAGAAATGCAACTCATTAATCAAGCAGAAGTGGATGTTCCACATCATCTGACACAAATTTTATTCCACTCCTTCATCATGAGTTAATACTGCTACATTTAAAATGCAGATGATGTTCTGTGGTGAGCATGGACATGGAGTTTGCCTTTCCACTTGTTGCTAAGTAGAAGCTTGCAGCATCCTCGCAGTCAGCTAGGAAGTGCAGCTAGACTTTTGAGGCTGCTAAGTGAATGTAGTGCTGGAGTGAGCAGTGGTGAGAATAATCTCTTCTTGCCAGGGTGTGTGTGCTTTAGAAGTTGCCCCTGTCAAAAGAGCAGGGAGCTTGTGAGATTTTCCTGCAAGGTCTGAATGCTGTGTCTGTCTTTGAGGTGTCCAGCTGCTTTTATGACATGTTTGGAACTGTAACACTTTAGGGGTCTCTGATTTTCTGTCCACGTATGCAGTCATTGGAGAATGGGTGCAAAGGCAGTTGGAGGAGACAGAAGGAATGTCACCCCCCAAAAAGGGTATGGGCCACATTTTGAAAGAGAGTTCTTGTTCAGAGAAGTTGAGGCACAAGTGAGAGGCAAGAGCTGGCCTGATCAGCCCCTGTGAGAGCATTTCTTCTCTGCTTCCTGGAGGTGGGAAGTGAGCAGGCCCCGGGCTGCGAGTGGCTGTTCAGAGGCAGAGCCTGTTGCAAGGCCTTGGAGGACTAGAAAGGAATGGAAGGTCTGGAGAGTTGGGCTTTGTGTGTTGTGGGGTGCTTGGGGTGCCCTGTGTGCTGCCATGTGTAGTGCTGTGGGCTGTGTGTCGCTGATGCAGAGGCGTGTGTTGGTTGCCAACCCTCTGTGAGGTGTGGAGGTAACGGCTTGTTACAGTGCAAGATGCCCTGTGGTGGAGCCGGGTGGTGGCGCCAGTGTTTTGGTGCTCAGCATGGGAGGAGGTGTCTGGAGAGAGCAGTGCTCTGCTCCCAAGGCCCAGCCTGCCATCACAGTGTCCTTCTGGGAGACCTGGGTGAGGACTGTTGGTGACTGTGTTCCCTCCTTGGAGCATCGTGGTGCGAGGCAGGGCTGCTCCCAGTTTGGTGGTTTGTGTCAGCTGAGGTTCAGGCTTGCAGTTTCGGAAGGGTTTGATGCTTCCATGAGTCTTTGGGATTTTACTGACGGCTGGAGAGAGTTCTCTTCTCCCTCCTTAAAGGCTTTCTGTAGAATCTGGACCCTCATTGCATCTTCCCATCTCAGACGCTAATCCATTGCTATCCCTCAGCGAGATGGGTAGTTAATGAAAGCAGTCAGAGGCATTTCTGCACGTTGTGCCTACGCAGAGCCTTGCAGAGAGGGGAGATGCCCCCTCACAAGAAGTCAGGCCTGTGAGGGCGATGGGTGGCTCTGAGACACCTGTCCTTGTTGAGCGGTGGAGGCGGCATCTCCAAAGCCTCTGGTGCCTTTGGCAAGAGTCTCATAATAGCATATTCCTTGAGGCTGCAATGGGGGAGCCATGTGGAGGTAGCAGGGCTCCAACGCCCTGCTCCAGGCAGGTGCCAGTAGAGGAGGTATCTTGGGGCCTTTTCCAGTGAAGTTTTGATTACCTCCAAGGATGGAGATCTGGGAACCTCTCTGTATCCGTGTGCCGCAGTTTGGCCACCGTCACGGAGAAAAAGGTTTCTTCTTAACATCTCAGAAGCATTTCCCATTGTCCGATTTGTCCCTGTTGCCTCTCATGCTACTAGTGTGCACCTCCAAGAAAATCCAGCTCCGTCTTCTCTGTGCCCTCCATAAGGTAGCTGTGCACAGCGTGAAGATCTCCCTTGGCCTTCTCTTGTCTAGGCTGAACAAAGCCAGCTCTTGCAGCCTCTCCTTTTATGCCCCACGCTGCAGCTCCTGACCATCTTGGTGTCCCTGTGCTGGACTCCCTGCAGTGTGTTAGTGCCTGTGCAGAACTGGAGAGCCCAAATGGGACCTGGTATACAGACATGGTGTCACCTGTGCCAAAAAGAGGGGTAGAATGTCTTGGTGGCCCTGCTGGCTGTGCTCTCACCAATAGAGCTCAGCACAGAGGGGAGACATTTGCCCCTGCCTGTTGCAACTCTGTAAGGCCAGCAGAACTGATAGTAACACTCCAATTCTTTCTTTCTTTCTAGGTTGCTCCACTCATGAGGTTCCCAGTGCAGTGCTAGAGCCACTGAGGGTGGAGGCAGGATGCCAGGCTGAGTCCCTGTACCTGTCAACATCTTGGCCAGCGTCGTGAGCCCTCTCTGAAAGCAGCTGCAAGTGACTGAGAAGAGGCTACGTATGGATGCGAAGGCTTCCATAAATGCACCTGTCTTCCCTGGGTGACTTGGGTTGTGGGTTCACCTCCTGGTACCTCTGCTGTGCTGCAAATTCCGCCTCCCACAAGTGCTGTTATTGCCAGCCCGCTCAACAAATGCTCTTGTGCACCCTCCTTTTCCTAGGAGGTTGTGGTGCCATGCAGGATGAGTCCAAGACCCTTACAATAGATGCCAGCATGTCCTGAGTGCCTTTTGTGAGTGCCCCAAAGCGTCCATAGCTTGACCTGAGGAAGTCTCAGAGCTCTTGGGCTGCTGGCTCTGGGAGGGGTGAAGATGTGCCCAGGGCCAGGTTGCCTGTGGCACCCAGCCCTCAGTGCTCTGTGAAGCCAGCTGTGGAGCCCGGACTGGTGCTGCAGAGGCTGTGCAGCCAGGATAGCTGTCATTTCAGCAGACCTGCTGTCTGGGGCTGTCTCATTGCTTGGGCCTCATTTCAAAGCCTCTGCACCCTTTTTCCCTTCCCCAGGGCTCCTTGTCCTAGTAACTAAAGGAAAGGAAGGGAGGTTCCTTTGGGCTCAGGAGGCCTTCAGGACTTTCAACTGTTTCTGCATTGTATCTGTATCTTTTGTATTACTAAAGAAAATCCCCATTCCCCCATCCCTAGCTGGAGCTTCCTGAGGGGATGGGGGTGGAAAGCAGCAGCCTGCTGTGCCCAAAGAAAGCAGGATCCTTCCCTCTGAAAAGAGCAGCATTGCCCAAGGAGGCAGCTCTGTGCCTGATCTTGTGCTGCTCATTTGCACGTGCCTTGTGAGCCTAGAGTGCCTTGGCCACCTTGTGATGTTGCCACAAGAGCTTGCCTGAGTGTCTGGATTGAGAAGCCAAGGGAAGGCAGCGAGCAGAGCAGTGGCTGTGGAGTGTGCAAGTGGCGAGTGTCCTGCATGCATCTGTTCTTGCTGGCACTTGGTTGTATGTAGCAGAAGAGGCAGCTGTGTGGGGCAGAGGCAGTGTGTTTGTAGAGTAGGTGGCAGAGCAGAGGTCTGGCGTCAGGTTGATGCCTGGTGCAGTGCCGAGTTGATCTGAGAGTGTCAGAAAGCCTTTGCAGTGCAGCTGCTCCCTCAGCTGATCTCTGTCCCTAGAAATGCACTAGAAATGGAAGTGGCATCCTGCTGTCATTGTGTAGGTGCTGCAGTGCAAAGGCTCCCAGCTGGGACTTGATGGTACTAAAGGAAAAGCTAGACCAATCGTTCCCTTTTGTGATTTGTGTGCAGGGTGCCAGAGTGGCGCTGTGCCATGATCTGGAGAGAGTCTTGCCAGGAGATGAAAGCCATTTGCAGAAGACTGTTCTGTGTGGAGTGATCACAGTGTAATCAAGGGACGTGCAAGTGGCCCAGGTGAGCTTCTCATCTGTGAAGGTTTGCACTTTTCAGCTCCCTTGTGACTCAGTCCCAGATAGGGCAGCAGCAGGCAGGTCGATGCCATTTGTGCTTGTGAGGTGAGTTGTGCCTCTGAAGCTGGTAGGCCAACAGCATGCATGTAGCTTTGGTGGTGCTGGTGAGGTCTCTTGTGTCTCCATGCCTCATAAACGAGGAGCAGGCCCATTGCTGCTGTTTGTGCTTTTGTGGTCAGTTGTGCATCAGTATGTGACTGGCGATCAGCATGGACATTGCTGCTGTTTGTGCTTGTTTAGCTCAATTGTCCCTCAGTCGCAAAGAGGCCAGGAGCAGCTATCTGGCTTCATGGCTGCCTGTGAGGTCACTTCAGCCTGAGCACCTGACAGTCCAGCTTGCTGCATATTGCTGCTGCTTGTGTTTGTGGAGTCATTTGGCCTCAGTATCTGCTAGGCCACTAGGAGCCACATTGCTCCTTTTTTGTATTTGTGAGGTGACTTTTGCGTTACCACCTGATTAGACAGCATCAAGCACATTGCTGCTTTTGTGCTTGTGATGTCACTTGTGGCTCAGTCCCTGCTAGGCCAGTGCTGGTCATGTGGGTGCAGGTTGTGTTTGTGATGTCACTTGTGGCTCAGTGCCTGATAAGCCAGTGCTGGTCCTGTGGCTGCAGTTTGTGTTTGTGAGGTCACTTGTGGCTCAGTGCCTGACAGGCCAGTGCTGGTGATGTGGGTGCAGTTTGTGGTTTTGAGGTCACTTGTGGCTGAGTGCCTGATAGGCCAGTGCTGGTGATGTGGGTGCAGTTTGTGGTTGTGATGTCACTTGTGGCTCAGTGTCTGATAGGCAGTGCTGGTGATGTTGCTGCAGCTTTTCTTTATGAGGTCACTTGTGTCTTAGGGCCTGACAGGCCACTGCTACGTAAATGGCTGTTATTTGTAGTTTTGAGGTCACTTATGCCTCAGTGCCTCATAGGCCAGTGCTGGTTATGTCGCTGTTGTTTCTAGTTATGAGGTCACTTTCCCTTAGCACCTGTAGGCCAGTAGTGGTCATGGGCCTGCAGTTTCTGATTATGAGGTCACTTGTGCCTCAGTGCGTGGTAGGCCAGGGCTAGGTAATAGGCTTTTTTTTGTAGTTGTGAGGTCAGTTTTCCCTTAGTACCTGATAGACCAGTGCTAATCATCTGGTTGCAGTTGGTGGTTGTGAGGTCACTTGTGGCTGAGTGCCTGATAGGCCAGTGCTGGTCCTGTGAGTGCAGTTTGTGTTTGTGATGTCACTTCTGGCTGAGTGCCTGATAGGCCAGTGCTGGTCCTGTGGGTGCAGTTTGTGGTTGTTAGGTCACTTGTGGCTGAGGGCCTGATAGGCCAGTGCTGGTCTTGTGGCTGCAATTTGTGGTTGTGATGTCACTTGTGGCTGCGTGCCTGATAGGCCAGTGCTGGTGATGTGGGTGCAGTTTGTGGTTGTGATGTCACTTGTGGCTGAGTGCCTGATAGGCCAGTGCTGGTCCTGTGAGTGCAGTTTGTGGTTGTGAGGTCACTTGTGGCTGAGTGCCTGATAGGCCAGTGCTGGTCAGGTGGGTGCAGTTTGTGGTTGTGAGGTCACTTGTGGCTGAGTGCCTGATAGGCCAGTGCTGGCTATGTGAGTGCAGTTTGTGTTTGTGATGTGACTTGTGGCTCAGTGCCGGATAGGCCAGTGCTGGTCACATGGCTGCAGTTTGTGGTTGTGATGTCACTTGTGTCTCAGTGCCTGATAGGCCAGTGCTGGTGACGTGGGTGCAGTTTGTGTTAGTGATGTCACTTGTGGCTCAGTGCCTGATAGGCCAGTGCTGGTCACGTTTGTGCTATTTCTGTTTGTGGTGTCACTTGTGGCTCAGTGCCTGATAGGCCAGTGCTGGTCACGTTTGTGCTGTTTCTGTTTGTGATGTCAGTTGTGGCTGAGTGCCTGATAGGCCAGTGCTGGTGAAGTGGGTGCAGTTTGTGTTTGTGAGGTCACTTGTGGCTGAGTGCCTGATAGGCCAGTGCTGGTCCTGTGAGTGCAGTTTGTGGTTGTGATGTCACTTGTGGCTGAGTGCCTGATATGCCAGTGCTGGTGAAGTGGGTGCAGTTTGTGTTTGTTAGGTCACTTGTGGCTGAGTGCCTTATAGTCCAGTGCTGGTCAGGTGGGTGCAGTTTGTGTTTGTGAGGTCACTTGTGGCTCAGTGCCTGATAGGCCAGTGCTGGTGATGTGGGTGGAGTTTGTGTTTGTGATGTCACTTGTGGCTGAGTGCCTGATAGGCCAGTGCTGGTCCTGTGGGTGGAGTTTGTGTTTTTGATGTGACTTGTGGCTCAGTGCCTGATAGGCCAGTGCTGGCCCTCTGCGTGTAGTTTGTGATTTTGAGGTCACTTGTGGCTCAGTGCCTGACAGGCCAGTGCTGGTGATGTGGCTGCATTTTGTGCTTGTGATGTCACTTGTGGCTCAGTGCCTGATAGGGCAGTGCTGGTGATGTGGCTGCAGTTTGTGGTTGTGATGTCACTTCTGGCTGAGTGCCTGATAGGGCAGTGCTGGTCTTGTGGGTGCAGTTTGTGTTTGTGATGTCACTTGTGGCTCAGTGCCTGATAGGCCAGTGCGGGTGGTGTGGATGCAGTTTGTGTTTGTGAGGTCACTTGTGGCTGAGTGCCTGATAGGCCAGTGCTGGTCCTGTGAGTGCAGTTTGTGTTTGTGATGTCACTTGTGGCTGAGTGCCTGATAGGCCAGTGCGGGTGGTGTGGGTGCAGTTTGTGTTTGTGAGGTCAGTTGTGGCTGCGTGCCTGATAGGCCAGTGCTGGTCCTGTGGGTGCAGTTTGTGTTTGTGAGGTCACTTGTGGCTGAGTGCCTGACAGGCCAGTGCTGGTCACATGGGTGCAGTTTGTGGTTTTGAGGTCACTTGTCGCTGAGTGCCTGATAGGCCAGTGCTGGTGATGTGGGTGCAGTTTGTGTTTGTGATGTCAGTTGTGGCTGAGGGCCTGATAGGCCAGTGGTGGTCAGGTGTGTGCAGTTTGTGTTTGTGAGGTCACTTGTGGCTGAGTGCCTGATAGGCCAGTGCTGGTCCTGTGAGTGCAGTTTGTGGTTGTGATGTCACTTGTGGCTGAGTGCCTGATAGGCCAGTGCTTGTCCTGTGGGTGCAGTTTGTGGTTGTGAGGTCACTTGTGGCTCAGTGCCTGATAGGCCAGTGCTGACTATGTGAGTGCAGTTTGTGTTTGTGATGTCACTTGTGGCTGAGTGCCTGACAAGCCAGTGCTTGTCCTGTGGGTGCAGTTTGTGGTTGTGAGGTCACTTGTGGCTCAGTGCCTGACAGGCCAGTGCTGGTCCTGTGGGTGCAGTTTGTGTTTGTGATGTCAGTTGTGGCTGAGTGCCTGATAGGCCAGTGCTGGTGATGTGGCTGCAGTTTGTGTTTGTGATGTCACTTGTGGCTGAGTGCCTGATAGGCCAGTGCTGGTGATGTGGGTGCAGTTTGTGTTTGTGATGTCACTTGTGGCTGAGTGCCTGACAGGCCAGTGCTGGTCCTGTGGGTGCAGTTTGTGTTTGTGATGTCACTTGTGGCTGAGTGCCTGACAGGCCAGTGCTGGTGATGTGGGTGCAGTTTGTGTTTGTGAGGTCACTTGTGGCTGAGTACCTGATAGGCCAGTGCTGGTGAAGTGGGTGCAGTTTGTGTTTGTGAGGTCACTTCTGGCTCAGTGCCTGATAGGCCAGTGCGGGTGGTGTGGCTGCAGTTTGTGTTTGTGAGGTCAGTTGTGGCTGCGTGCCTGATAGGCCAGTGCTGGTCACGTGGGTGCAGTTTGTGGTTGTGAGGTCACTTGTCGCTGAGTGCCTGATGGGCCAGTGCTGGTGATGTGGGTGCAGTTTGTGTTTGTGATGTCACTTGTGGCTGAGGGCCTGATAGGCCAGTGGTGGTCAGGTGTGTGCAGTTTGTGTTTGTGATGTCACTTGTGGCTGAGGGCCTGACAGGCTAATGCTGGTCATGTGGGTGCAGTTTGTGATTGTGATGTCACTTGTGGCTGAGTGCCTGATAGGCCAGTGCTGGTGATGTGAGTGCAGTTCGTGACTGTGATGTCACTTGTGGCTGAGTGCCTGATAGGCCAGTGCTGCTCCTGTGGCTGCAGTTTGTGGTTGTGAGGTCACTTGTGGCTGAGTGCCTGATAGGCCAGTGGTGGCTATGTGAGTGCAGTTTGTGTTTGTGATGTCACTTGTGGCTCAGTGCCTGATAGGCCAGTGCTGGTCCTGTGGGTGCAGTTTGTGTTTGTGAGGTCCCTTGTGGCTCAGTGCCGGATAGGCCAGTGCTGGTCCTGTGGCTGCAGTTTGTGTTTGTGAGGTCACTTGTGGCTCAGTGCCTGATAGGCCAGTGCTGGTCCTGTGAGTGCAGTTTGTGGTTGTGATGTCACTTGTGGCATAGTGCCTGATAGGCCAGTGCTGGTCAGGTGGGTGCAGTTTGTATTTGTGAGGTCACTTGTGGCTCAGTGCCTGATAGGCCAGTGCTGGCTATGTGAGTGCAGTTTGTGTTTGTGATGTCACTTGTGGCTGAGGGCCTGACAAGCCAGTGCTTGTCCTGTGGGTGCAGTTTGTGGTTGTGAGGTCACTTGTGGCTGAGTGCCTGATAGGGCAGTGCTGGTGATGTGGCTGCAGTTTGTGGTTGTGATGTCACTTCTGGCTGAGTGCCTGATAGGGCAGTGCTGGTCTTGTGGGTGCAGTTTGTGTTTGTGATGTCACTTGTGGCTCAGTGCCTGATAGGCCAGTGCGGGTGGTGTGGATGCAGTTTGTGTTTGTGAGGTCACTTGTGGCTGAGTGCCTGATAGGCCAGTGCTGGTCCTGTGAGTGCAGTTTGTGTTTGTGATGTCACTTGTGGCTGAGTGCCTGATAGGCCAGTGCGGGTGGTGTGGGTGCAGTTTGTGTTTGTGAGGTCAGTTGTGGCTGCGTGCCTGATAGGCCAGTGCTGGTCCTGTGGGTGCAGTTTGTGTTTGTGAGGTCACTTGTGGCTGAGTGCCTGACAGGCCAGTGCTGGTCACATGGGTGCAGTTTGTGGTTTTGAGGTCACTTGTCGCTGAGTGCCTGATAGGCCAGTGCTGGTGATGTGGGTGCAGTTTGTGTTTGTGATGTCAGTTGTGGCTGAGGGCCTGATAGGCCAGTGGTGGTCAGGTGTGTGCAGTTTGTGTTTGTGAGGTCACTTGTGGCTGAGTGCCTGATAGGCCAGTGCTGGTCCTGTGAGTGCAGTTTGTGGTTGTGATGTCACTTGTGGCTGAGTGCCTGATAGGCCAGTGCTTGTCCTGTGGGTGCAGTTTGTGGTTGTGAGGTCACTTGTGGCTCAGTGCCTGATAGGCCAGTGCTGACTATGTGAGTGCAGTTTGTGTTTGTGATGTCACTTGTGGCTGAGTGCCTGACAAGCCAGTGCTTGTCCTGTGGGTGCAGTTTGTGGTTGTGAGGTCACTTGTGGCTCAGTGCCTGACAGGCCAGTGCTGGTCCTGTGGGTGCAGTTTGTGTTTGTGATGTCAGTTGTGGCTGAGTGCCTGATAGGCCAGTGCTGGTGATGTGGCTGCAGTTTGTGTTTGTGATGTCACTTGTGGCTGAGTGCCTGATAGGCCAGTGCTGGTGATGTGGGTGCAGTTTGTGTTTGTGATGTCACTTGTGGCTGAGTGCCTGACAGGCCAGTGCTGGTCCTGTGGGTGCAGTTTGTGTTTGTGATGTCACTTGTGGCTGAGTGCCTGACAGGCCAGTGCTGGTGATGTGGGTGCAGTTTGTGTTTGTGAGGTCACTTGTGGCTGAGTACCTGATAGGCCAGTGCTGGTGAAGTGGGTGCAGTTTGTGTTTGTGAGGTCACTTCTGGCTCAGTGCCTGATAGGCCAGTGCGGGTGGTGTGGCTGCAGTTTGTGTTTGTGAGGTCAGTTGTGGCTGCGTGCCTGATAGGCCAGTGCTGGTCACGTGGGTGCAGTTTGTGGTTGTGAGGTCACTTGTCGCTGAGTGCCTGATGGGCCAGTGCTGGTGATGTGGGTGCAGTTTGTGTTTGTGATGTCACTTGTGGCTGAGGGCCTGATAGGCCAGTGGTGGTCAGGTGTGTGCAGTTTGTGTTTGTGATGTCACTTGTGGCTGAGGGCCTGACAGGCTAATGCTGGTCATGTGGGTGCAGTTTGTGATTGTGATGTCACTTGTGGCTGAGTGCCTGATAGGCCAGTGCTGGTGATGTGAGTGCAGTTCGTGACTGTGATGTCACTTGTGGCTGAGTGCCTGATAGGCCAGTGCTGCTCCTGTGGCTGCAGTTTGTGGTTGTGAGGTCACTTGTGGCTGAGTGCCTGATAGGCCAGTGGTGGCTATGTGAGTGCAGTTTGTGTTTGTGATGTCACTTGTGGCTCAGTGCCTGATAGGCCAGTGCTGGTCCTGTGGGTGCAGTTTGTGTTTGTGAGGTCCCTTGTGGCTCAGTGCCGGATAGGCCAGTGCTGGTCCTGTGGCTGCAGTTTGTGTTTGTGAGGTCACTTGTGGCTCAGTGCCTGATAGGCCAGTGCTGGTCCTGTGAGTGCAGTTTGTGGTTGTGATGTCACTTGTGGCATAGTGCCTGATAGGCCAGTGCTGGTCAGGTGGGTGCAGTTTGTATTTGTGAGGTCACTTGTGGCTCAGTGCCTGATAGGCCAGTGCTGGCTATGTGAGTGCAGTTTGTGTTTGTGATGTCACTTGTGGCTGAGGGCCTGACAAGCCAGTGCTTGTCCTGTGGGTGCAGTTTGTGGTTGTGAGGTCACTTGTGGCTGAGTGCCTGATAGGGCAGTGCTGGTGATGTGGCTGCAGTTTGTGGTTGTGATGTCACTTGTGGCTGAGTGCCTGATAGGCCATTGCTGGTCCTGTGGGTGCAGGTTGTGTTTGTGATGTCACTTGTGGCTCAGTACCTGATAGGCCAGTGCTGGTGAAGTGGGTGCAGTTTGTGTTTGTGATGTGACTTGTGGCTGAGTGCCTGATAGGCCATTGCTGGTCCTGTGGGTGCAGTTTGTGTTTGTGATGTCACTTGTGGCTGAGTGCCTGATAGGCCAGTGCTGGTCACATGGGTGCAGTTTGTGGTTGTGAGGTCACTTGTGGCTGAGTGCCTGATAGGCCAGTGGTGGTCAGGTGTGTGCAATTTGTGGTTGTGATGTCACTTGTGGCTGAGTGCCTTCTAGACCAGTGCTGGTCATGTGGGTGCATTTTTTTTTGTGAGGTCACATGTGGCTGAGTGCCTGATAAACCAGTGCTGGCTATGTGAGTACAGGTTTTTTTGTGATGTCATTTGTGGCTCAGTGCCTGATAGGCCAGTGCTGGTCACGTTTGTGCTGTTTCTGTTTATGATGTCGGTTGTGGCTGAGTGCCTGATAGGCCAGTGCTGGTGGTGTGAGTGCAGTTTGTGTTTGTGAGGTCACTTGTGGCTGAGTGCCTGATAGGCCAGTGCTGGTCCTGTGAGTGCAGTTTGTGATTGTGATGTCACTTGTGGCTCAGTGCCTGATAGGGCAGTGCTGGCCCTGTGGGTGTAGTTTGTGATTTTGAGGTCACTTGTGGCTCAGTGCCTGATAGGGCAGTGCTGGTGATGTGGCTGCAGTTTGTGGTTGTGTTGTCACTTGTGGCTGAGTGCCTGATAGGCCAGTGCTGGTCCTGTGGGTGCAGTTTGTGGTTGTGAGGTCACTTGTGGCTGAGTGCCTGATAGGCCAGTGCGGGTGGTGTGGATGCAGTTTGTGTTTGTGAGGTCACTTGTGGCTGAGTGCCTGATAGGGCAGTGCTGGTCCTGTGAGTGCAGTTTGTGTTTGTGATGTCACTTGTGGCTCAGTGCCTGATAGGCCAGTGCGGGTGGTGTGGGTGCAGTTTGTGTTTGTGAGGTCAGTTGTGGCTGCGTGCCTGATAGGCCAGTGCTGGTCCTGTGGGTGCAGTTTGTGGTTGTGAGGTCACTTGTCGCTGAGTGCCTGATAGGGCAGTGCTGGTGAAGTGGGTGTAGTTTGTGTTTGTGATGTCACTTGTGGCTGAGTGCCTGATAGGCGAGTGCTGGTCGCGTGTGTTGTATTTGTTTTTGTGAGGTCACTTGTGGCTGAGTTCCTGATAGGCCAGTCCTGGTCACGTGTGTGCAGTTTGTGATTGTGATGTCACTTGTGGCTGAGTGCCTGATAGGCCAGTGCTGGTCCTGTGGCTGTTGTTTGTGGTTGTGAAATCACTTTTGCCTCAGTGTCTGATAGGCCAGTGCTGGTGATGTGACTGCAGTTTCTCATTATGAAGTCATTTGTGCCTCAGGGCCTGATAGGCCAGTGCTGGTGATGTGGCTGGTTTTTCTAGTTCTGAGGTCACTTTTGCCTCAGGGGCTGATAGGCCACAGCTGGTCATGTGGCTGGTTTTTCTAGTTATGAGGTCACTTGTGCCTCATGGCCTGGTAGGCCAGTGCTTCTGATTGTGGCTCTTGTTTGTCGTTGTGAGGTCACTTGTGCCTCAGTGCCTGAGAGGACAGTGCTGGTCATGTGGCTGGTGTTTATAGTAATGAGGTCACTTGTGCCTCATGGCCTGGTAGGCCAGTGCTTCTGATTGTGGCTGTTGTTTGTCGTTGTGAGGTCACTTGTGCCTCAGTGCCTGAGAGGACAGTGCTGGTCATGTGGCTGGTGTTTATAGTAATGAGGTCACTTTCCGTTAGCACCTGATAGGCCAGTACTGCTCACGTGACTGCTGTGACTTCATAATGAGAAACTGCAGCCACATGACCAGCACTAGCCTATCAGGAACTGAGGCAGAATTGACCTCACAATCACAAATAGCAGCCACATGACCAGTACTGGCCTATCTGGCACTGAGACCCACATGACCTTACAAGCAGAAAATGCAGCCCCATAACCAGCACTGGCCTATCAGTCCCTGACACACAAGTGACCTTACATCCACATACTGCAGCCACATGACCAGTACCTGCCTCTTAGGCACTGAGTCGCAAGTGACCTCACAACCACTAACAGTAGCCACAAGACCAATACTGGCCTATCAGGTGCTAAGGGAAAGTGACCTCAGAAGTAGAAATACCAGACACATGATGAGCACTGGCCTATCAGGCCATGAGGCACAAGTGACCTCACAACCACAATTAGCAGCCACATGACCAGTACTGGCCAATCGGGTGCTCAGGGAAAGTGACCTCATAACTAGAAACACCAGCCTCATCACCAGCACTGGCCTATCAGGCCCTGAGGCAAAAGTGACTTCACAACCACAAACTGCAGCCACATGACCAGCACTGGCCTATCAGGCAGTCGGTCACAAGTGACCTCACCACCACAAACTGCAGCCACATGACCAGCACTGGCCTATCAGCCACAAACAGCAGCCACATGACGAGCACTGGCCTATCAGGTCCTGAGACAGAAGTGACCTCACAACTACAAACAACAGCCATTTACCTAGCCCTGGCCTACCAGACACTGGGGCCCAAGTCACCTCATAATGAGAAACTGCAGCCACATCTCCAGCATGAGGGCTGGATTCAGCTCTCACGTGTGTGTGCCATGTGCTCCTGGAGGTGGTGAATGGTCAAGTGGTACCTGCCTGGAACTGTCTCCCATATGGCAGGGCTGGTGGCAGGCACCGAGAAGGGAGCCTGGAGAGTGGTTCATGTCACTTTCAATGAAAAAACACGGGCTGGACCTAGTGACACACCTGACCACAGCCTGAGCCATTTGAAATGCCCTGTGATTGCTCAGAGCCAGCATCCATGGCCACAGACCCCTTTGTAGGGTATTGTCAGGTGCAATGCCAACTGGGTCTACTTCCCACCCTGACCACCACGTCCACTGTGGAGTCACCTCACAACCCTGGGGCACCACAGCCCATTCGCTCTGCAGAGCAGCACCACCAGCTCTGGGCCCTGTGGGGAGCACAGGGGAGGGTCCAGGAATGGCCGGGCAGGCCAGCACTGATGTACTCACCTGGGGAAAGGCTCTCCAGGGAGCAGGGACGTCCCTGGAGAAGAGGAAAGGAGCAATTGTGTGCTTGCAAGGAGAAGTAAATGAGCAAAAGAAATCTGTTTCTCTGTATGTCAACTAAGGGCAGGCTGCTGTGTTGCTGGGGCAGCAGAAGTTGCCTGAGGAGCCCCAGGGCGGGGACTCTTGTGCTGTCCTGGAGAGAGGGGATAGCACAGGGGGCTGCAGGCAGTCTGGAGGTACAGAGTCTCCTAGACACAGGAGCAAGGGACACAGAGCATCACTGTCCTCTGTCTCCTTGTGCCATGGGGGCCAGTTCCAGCTTGGAGACTGGTGGGGATGCTGACACACACTCCTGCGCCCAGGGGCTGCCATGCCCAGAAGAGGGTCGGGCTGTGGTGTGAGTGCCCAGAGCTCTGCAGCACCCTGTCGCTGGCGCTGCTGTGGGGCCAGCCCCAGATTGGGCTGCTCTGTCAGGTAGGCTGGGCAGAGGGCAGGGGAGGTGGGGAGAGCTGGGGAAGGTCTGGGCTGGGCTGGAAAGGGCCCGGGGGAGGAAAATGCTGATGTTAGCTAAGCTGTGTGAACGGGCAGGGTGATGACGCACCCCGGTGGGTTTGTGGTGCAGAGCCAGGTCTCATGGATGGGAACCGAGACATGGAGGGCACAAAAGAGAGGAGGCCGCTTTGTGACCTTGGTTGCATGGAATGACTGGGAAGGTGCCCCTGGGCAATCGTCACAGAGCAGCCTCTCACATCGTCTGTTTCCATGCTGGGCTCACACTCCACATTTCTGGGTGCTTGTTGCTGCATGACAAGCTCCATGCTGCTTGTCTCAGTGCCTGTATTCAGGGGAACAGTCAGCATGAAGTCATCAAGGGCAAATTGTGTCTGACCAAGCTGATATTGCCTTCTGCGATGGGATGACTGGCTGTGTGGACAAGGGGAGTGCAGTGCAGGTTGTAGAACTTGAATTTTGGAAGGCTTTTGACATGACTTTTCCATAACATCTTTGTAGCCAAACGGGGCAGACGTGGGATGGAGGAGTAAGCAACGGAGAGTGGGGGAAATTAGTTGGAGGCCATCTGGCTCAAAGAGTGGAGAAGAGTGGTGCAAAGTCCAACTGACTAATCGTTGCCAGTGATGTTCTTCAGAAGGAGATACTGGAGCCAATACTGTTTGTCTTTATGAATGACTTAGATGATGGGTCGGAGTGCACTCTCAGCCAGTTCACAAATGATACCAAATTGGGGTTAGTGGTTGACATGCTGAAAGGCAGGGCTGCTAAGCAGAGGGACAGCGACAGGCTGGTGATACGGGCTGATAAGGACACGGGGAGTTCAACTAAGTCCTGTCCCTGGGATGAAATAACCCTGTGCAGCAGGGCAAGTTGGGGCTGACGGGCTGGAAAGCAGCTTTGCAGAAAAGGACCTGGGGGTCCTTTCTGCCAACCAGTTGACAAGGAGGCCTCAGGCTGCTCTTGTAGCAAAGCTGGCCATCCTTATCCAGAGTTGTGTTAGCAAGAATAAAGGCAGCAGGGTGAGTGCAGTGGGACAGACAAAATATCCTGGCAACCTTGACCAAAGAGAAGCAAAATAAAGACGGGCAGAACTGGCCAACTACCAGTCTTGGAGAGAGATGTATGATTAACAGAGTGCCCAGGTACTGCAAACATCTTAAAGCAATCAGAACAAATGCATTTCTGCCGGTTGCCAAGTGGCTGGAGCCAGATGTACCTGGACTTGTGCAGGGGCAAGAGGTCCAGAGGGACTTTTTATTACTCTACCTCTAAAAGCATGTCCAGGATTATGATTTTTTTTTAGTGCTAGAACACGTTTTTTTCAAGTCTAACTTTTTAATTAAAGCATTAGGACTCCTGCTCAAGCATATCAATGGGGTGGGGGAGGGGAAGACACTTTCCAGTGGCTTCAGTGGTTGTGGGATGAAGCCTGAGTTTGGTCTGAAAGAGAAAAGACTAGGACTGGGTGCCCTGAGAGTGACCATACTTGATCTACTTGATGCCTTCCGTGCTTTTCAGCGGTACTTCTTCTCATCACGCTTCAATCTACAATGCACTCTATTTTTTCCCTTGCATAATAGATCAGACCAGTGGAGAAAAAACTGAGGAAATGCCTCAGAAGTCTAGGGAAATGCCACGCTGATAATCTGGACTGCCTGGGGAGCCCACTCAAAAAGTAAGTGTGCGTGAGATTTCACAGAAAAGGCCTGGAGAAGCCAAGTGGCAGTGACCGTCCTGAGGTGCCAAGGATCCCAGTCCCTGAGTCGCAGGACTGGATATGGCCTCCTTGTGTTGCTCATGACATGGGCTTATGACACACCTCACAGAGTCAAATAAATTTCTGCGGGGGAATGGGAGGAAGAAAGTAGAAAGGAATCAAAAGAGAGGGAATGCAGGCCAGGAGTCCCGCCGGTAAATATTTCCAAATACAGGTGGATTTTACCTCCTCTCTGGCAAGGCCATTTCTTCCATGACCAGCAGCACATGGGGGAAGGAGTTTGTTTTTTTGTTTTGTTTTGTTTTCCTGACATCCCTCATGGGATGCAGGGCAGTGGGATTTGAGAGACCCCTTCCAGTCAAGGGGGAGTTGCTGGGCACTCAAGCAAAGATTTCAGTCTGGGACCTTAAAGTCCTAGGTGGCTGAAGACTATGAGATGTCTCCAGTGTTTGGCTCTCCCTTTTTAAACCGGAGAGTCTCTTTGCTCTCTCAGAGGATCAAAACCATGATGCCTTTCGCTGCAGTCAATGCCTACTCAGCCCAAGGTCTCAGCCCTGCCAGACTCAGCCCAGGGCTGGTTAGGTGTGAACAGGCCTGTGTAACTGGCTTTGTCACAAGTCACATCACAGCAACCACAGAAATGCCCCCAGAAGCCGATCTTGTGACATCTGGCCTGAACAGGACCTACAGAATTTCTCTGCCTTTTTTCCCCATACCTAAAACTTTCTTTTTAGCTCCTTAGCACTGGGATGAAGTCTCAGCTCCTGGGACAGCGGAGAAGGCACCAGCAACTGCCAGCCCTGCTGCTACACTCAGAATTTCATTCTGTTGAACTAAAGCAAGTCCCCAAAGTACTCCCTGCAGCTGTCTGGATGGGCAAAGGTGGGACCTGGCCCTTCCTGTTCCTCCCAAGCATGTCATTTGAGGAAGCGCTGGAAGAACAGGCCTGGAGGATCCTCATGGCACCGAATTGCCTGGGGCCTATCATAACGGATCGTGCCCTCCTGCAAATGCTTCCCAGGAAAGGCACTTGCGGACAAGAAGCTGGCAGTGCTTATGGGATCCATCAGGACCTCTGGGTGGGCAAGGAGACCTCAGGCTCTTTTCATCCTGTTGGAGAGCAGCTGGCCGCTCAGAGGACTGTGGGGAGGACGGACAGGTCCCATGGCTCGTGAGGTGAAGGTGCTGACACATGCCTGGGGCCAGCGCACATGCTATCTCCTAGACCCTCTCTCAGCTCCTGGGAGGCCACTGCAGGAGCAAGCAAATCCTGGAGAACAACCTTCCCCATGTTTCTGGGACCAATGACAGGGTCACTTCTGTGTGAGAACATGACATGCCAGCAGCAGGGACATGAGTGGCATTTGTACTCGTGAGGTCACTTCTGCCTGAGTACCTGATAGCCCAGAAGCAGGCACGTGGCTTAGATGCATATTGTGAGGTCACTTCTCTCTCTGAAGCTGATTGGCCTACAGCAGGCCAATCAGCCACTTCTTGGTTCATGTAGATTCTTTTTATGTCTCCTCTGCGTCTGCTGCTCAGGGGCCAAGAACAGGCTCATAGCTTCAATGCTAACTGTGAGATCATTTTTGCAGCAGCACCTGATATGCGAGAAGCAGCCAGAAGACTGAAGTTTGTACTTGTAAGGTCACCTCTGCCTGAGTACCGGATAGGCCAGCAGCGGGAACAGCATCAGCAAAGTGCCTGTGAGGTCACTTTGGCCTGAGCAGCTGATCAGCAGGAACGGGGCTGTGAAATTGATTGTGAGGATGCTTCTGTCTCTGAAGATGACAGTCCAGAAACGCGCTGGCCTTGCAGGGCTGTTCCCTGCCAGGCTGGGGCTCTCCAGGGAGCCCTGAGCCGCCCCTAGGCTGTGCTGGGCAGGGGGCTTGCGCCGGGCTACCGCTGCCGTGGATCCGGCAGGGTGCCAGAGTCCACTGAATGGACTCATCACTGAGTTCATGCAAGCAGGGATTTGGTTGGTTTGTTTGGGATTTTTTTCGCACACTGAAATAGAGACTGCTGTTGCATTTAAAAACAAAGATTTATCAGCTGGTACCAATGAACCACATATAACACAGAACTATGAAAACACAGTGCATGCAGTTGTGTGGTGAGTCTGTTGTTCCACACAAGTGCTCTGTCATGAAATATATCTATATCTATATCTATATCTATACACACAGAAGCATATATGCATATATACCTATCTATGTATATTGTTTGGGTGTCTAGGAACTACCGAAGGCCTTCCTGATGATCAGCTCTCTTTATTCTTAGGAGAATAGGTGTTTTCACCACTGCAGAAACATACCTAGGCAAATCATGGTATTCAGGAGTGCTTTGCAGAGACTGGTACAGTCTCCTTAGATGTGTGGTAGGATGAAGTTTTAAGCGAATAGCGTGTTCCCATTCAGTCAAGAAATGCAAGATCATGTATTTCAGCACTAACTTAGAAGCTCTACAAGCTTCTACATATGCAAATGAGGCATATGGACTATTCAGGGAAGTGAGCAAACATCTCTTATCTTTCAGAGGCTATAAATCATATTATAAAAGAGGATGCCATAGATAGTGATGAGGAATCACCTTCATGGTTTGAAGATGAGTTATCATCTCATCAAATGCCTAGCAGACAAAAGGAAACATTGCTTGACTACAACAGGTAAATGTCTGTGTCCTTTTGTATCAACCTCTTCATAGTGCTGGGTCTTTCTAAACAGTCTTGGTGGTTGTAAGTGTGAGGTGAGATAGAGGAGGGAGTAAAGGAAAGTTTTTCAGGGAGGGATGCTTATATCAATACATGCAAGAAGTAAGCACAAAGATGAAACTAGGTACTAAAGTTCCAATGAAGTACATTGTTATCACTGATCAAACTGAAGGACCCAGCCTCCTTTTCCTGCACATAAAAGATCCACAGACTATTTGAGCACGCTGATTTAAAACACGGTGTTCCTTAAAAGATTAAGGACCAAACAATCTGTTGTCCATCCTTTTAGATATAAAAACCTATATGGATTTGTGTAGCCACCTTTGCCCTTCCAGCTTCCAGGTTTGCTAAAACAGCAGTGAATTATGTAGTGGGAATAAAATTGAGCAAGGGTTTGTTAAAACAGTGTAAGAAAAAACTTGAAACAATGTCGGCATTTGTTACCTTTAAGCCACTAAGCTTATGTTAATCTTTTGATATTTCAATGTGAAAGTCATTTAAACCCACAGGTGTAAAGTTAGGTTAGGTTGTTCCAGCTGGATCAATCACTCTTCTCAATTTCTATTACTGTGTTGGTCAGGAAATCTTCTGACCTACTAAACGCAGTTATGCCTCTAGGATCTTTGGCTTGAGCCAGTAGGAGGTACTGCAGTGGTGCGGTGGCAAAAAGAAATGGTGTCCACAAATGTATTTCATAATACTAAAGTGAGATCACTATAAAGTTTATTTGCAATCTGGGTTAGTAAACAGCACACAAGGCAAGATGAAACCATTGGAATGGCTGAATAGAATAAGTATCTAACATGTACATATGGTAATGCCGTAACTTTACCCATCCAATTTGCAGTTCTTTAGATACAACCCATGTGTTTAAATTCCCTTTTTGTTTTTTTCTAAAAATGTTATTCTGCTCCCTTCTCCCTGCCCATCCTCTTCAAGAACTTTTGACCAATTTCAGCTAAACTTGACAAATGTAGAGCTCTCAAGGTTGTTGAATTCCTGGCAACATGAAAATTAGCATCTGGGTGGTGAGGAGATCCCTACAGGTGTGTGCTGGGAGAGAAAGCTGTAATTCTCCCCATACCAGCTAACTGACCCCTTGCCCTGCGTGCATTTGGCTGGCCACTGCCCATGTGTAATGTGAGAACCATCACTTGCCCAGCCAACACGGTGAGGACCAGCAGACATGGTGGGGATCAACACAATTGCTCAGGGCAGGTATAGCACGAGTGGTCAAGAAAATGGGCTTTGGTAGTCTTCCTGACCACAGAACAGCTTATTACTTGCTGGAGGATGGAGAGTATTAACAACAACAACAAATAGGGAGGGGGAGGGGGAAAAAAAAAAAACATTAACATCTCTGTCTTCCTTGCTAACTTTATTTTTAAACTTCTTGCTTTTCAATTATTGTTCTAGAAATGCTTATTGCCAGTCAACACGGTACAGGCCAGGGCTCTAAACAGCTGGAGAGCCAGGATACAGGCAAAGGTCTCCTTGCAGCCTGCAGGAATACGTGCTCGGGAAAGGTTTGCTGTTCATACCCCGGGCCTGTCAGGTCTATTTGTTAGCACCACATCCCCTAAAGAAAGATATCTTTTCACTTCTTTAATCTCCTAGGATTAATTGACTCAAATGACCTGGGTGGAGCTCATGGTAAGGAGGTGGCCTGGTTTTAATGTGCTTCCTGTTATTTCTGCCTTAATATCCATGTTTCTTTTTGATTTAATGACATCAAATAAGGACATTGTGCATGACCATAACTTCCACTCCAAGTTAAACAATCAGGATATTGCTAGCAGCTCAGGGAGCTGGAAGATGCTGCTCGCAAACCTCTCCCAATGGCAAGAACTCCAGCTGACCTCAGTGGGATTCAGACCACAGTTTCCATTGCCTAGTAAGACTCTGTAGCCCCTAGCAGATGGCTCTGCAGCAGCCTGATTGCTGATCATGCCCTTTCTCTAGCCTACTTTTTTTTCTTTTATATAATAGTGGAATGCAACAATTTTTTTTGCGGAAAGAAACGTGTTTTTTCTTTTATTTAACTTAGGAGGAACAGTTATAATACACTTGCCACACAATGCTGCACTGTAGGCACTAAAAGCATTTCAACTCTCAGAACGCTTCTATTTCTACATCTGCGTCTTTTTCTTAACAAGAAAGATGAAGCACAAATAGACTTAGTGCTCTTCTGTTCCTTTTTACTTTTAGGCAGGAAATCCATTCTGTTTGGCATCCCTGTATTACAGCATCTGGACTTTTAGTATAAGCATTTGAGAGCTGTGTCAGTACAAACACACACGTTACATGGTTGGGTGCTCATCTGTCATGTAAGAGGAACATCTCCATTTGGGTTATGTGACGGTTGCCTCTGTCGTCATCTACCAATAACGTCTAATCAGTGCACACATATCCTGCTAGCACTTTCCACCTGGGGACCAGAACTGCGTGAGTGTTGATCATCTGATCAGATGCACAGAGAAACGCATCCTGTGAAAGGATGCTTGGCGCTTTGTTCACGAGGTAGGGGCTTGTCTGCTTATGTGCTTGAGGTACCACCTGCAGGCAATGGCTTATGGTCTTCCCGAGCAAGAAACCTGGTCTGAAGGAGCCTCTGGAAATGAGACAGCAGCATGTGCCCTGGAGAGCTCTTCAGACAGACTGAAAGCTGAAAGTCTGTCACCCCCTATAAAATGAACTTTGAAATTATGATTCATAACCAGGCTTCTTTTACAGTGTCTGCTCTCACCTTTCCTGCCTATGTCATGCTGCTTGTGCTCCAGACTGACTTGGACACAGGCCCATCCCGAACCAAAAACTCGGCAGTCTTGGGAGTGTAGCAGTGCACCCAGGCTCATCCACCTTGCTGAAGGGCTTGTCTTCTTTTCTCCATCACTCTCCCACACAAATCGAGCTGTGAGTCTCCTTAGAAGTGACCTTAGATCTCAGTAGCTCTGAAGTCGGGCAGAGGCTAAGGTCTCTTTCTGTCTGCGTAGCTATGTCAGTAATTTAATCAGAGTAGAAATTATACTTCATTATTAAGTAATTGGTTTGTTTTGGTAGGTGTGCTCTGACAGTTTGCACTATCATCTGATTGATACACAGTTTTCAATTTACATCCTGTTTCATGTGTTTACATGTGTTAGTTTGCACAGACACATAGTTATTAGTTACACAGAAGCCTAGCCTACCTGACTCAGTATTCTCATCCAAACTTCCTTTTCACCAGCACCCGGGAAGCCCAGAGGACAGCACTAACTAGCATCTATATTCCACATGTCCATGTACGGTGGGAGGCTGTTGGAGTCTCATTGAAAGCTGTATTTACAACATTATTACAGAACTGTCCAGCATAGGCAGCAGTTTTGTCACTTGCAACTTCAGATGGATGGCTATGGATATTTCTGAGTTTCATTTCATTTTCCTTTTCCAGTTTCTTTTTCATTTATGTGCCCTTAAAGCACCTGAATGCTGTGCTTTCCCAAGCAACTGGATTATCATGAGGGCACCCTACCTGAAGCTCTTACAATTTGCTTAGGCAGAAAACAAGACTGAAAACATTCATCTAAACTGTTTTCTGAGTCAAGAGATTCACTTGGACCCAGCCTTCCCCCGCTTCCCCCCCCCCCCCACAGGCTTACTAGACAGGTCTGTAAGGTTGCCTAGGAGAATAATTTCAGTGACTTTGAGAGGGCTGTTTAGATCATGAGTCCAGTGTATGCAATGCGTGCAATGTAAAAGGCAATCAAGATGTGTTCACTAAAAGCATACCTTCCGACAGTCTGCCATTGCAAAGTACAGTTGCTACATCGTTCATAAGAGAAATCAGCTGAGCAGTTCAATGCCTTAACCACAGTGTCAGTCCTTTCTTCATAAAGGCCAAAGCTTGAAAAAATAGGAAGCTCAATACCATCTTGCGTTTCAGTGACTTTAGGAAGACAGCTACCTCGATTTCCATCAGCAGACTTCAGCAGGAGTACAGCCTTTGATTTCCAGACTTCTGAGAGCTGCCATTAAAGGAAGGTGTTTAAAAGATGAAACAGGTTACTCTCCAGCTGGTGATTTTTTCCTGAACTTGGAAACAAAAATCCTAACTGGATGTGTTTATCATCAAATGCTTTGAAAGTGCTCAACTTTGATCCTGTTTGTAAGTTCCTTCTAAATACTGAAATTCCAGCACGTCAACAGTTTCTGGCATCCAGCAGGTCCATTTTCTCACAGAAGACACAAGCAGTTCAGGGCTAAGCCCCCAGGTCAGGGATCAGTGCTGGCCCTGGAAACAGTCCTCCATTTCCTCAGGACTAGGGAAGCCATGTTGCTCTCTCTGATGTCCAGGAGCCAGGGTGCTAAGTTTTTGCCTAATTTTTCCAAAGAGGATGAGAAGAAAACAGATTTAGGATATAGCAGTTAACACAGGCCTCCTCAAAGAGGTCAAAGCCCTTCAGCCCACGTAGCCCTACCTCAAACACTGACATCTTTGAGTCTCTCTACCTGAAGCCTTTCTTGCAGTTCCTTCAAATGATATCATAAAACATCATGACTAATGCTGTCCTGCTATCTAAAGCTTTGCAGCTTCTCCACAAACTTTTTCTGCTTCCCCACAGTCCATCTGCCTCCTCCCATTTCCATTTCATATCTTCAGCAGTTCACTAAACTCAGTCCACTAGTCAGTCCTCATCCATGTATCTGGTCTACCTCCAGATGGACAGGCAGGACTTGATAGCAAAGCCTTTCATTCCTTCTTAAAGGATGTATGTTACTGGATTTGCTCTCCCTGAATTTTTCTCAATAGCTGAAGAGAAAGTCTGAAGCCGGCAGAAAGAGAAAGGTATTCTGCATTTCCAGATAACACTTAAATAGCAAACAGAAAATCTAGCCTGCTCTTTTTCAGAAGAGAATTTCAATGAAGACAGCAGCAAAACATTTGAAGGGTTTTGTTTCATTATTTGCAGTACTTTTTACATTCTTGAAAACAAAGTATTTAAAGACATATTTCATCCTACTGTGCACTGAGTTTTGCTGACCTAGAATGTATACAGCTAACCATTACATCTACAGATAGTATGCCCATAAAGGAAACAGCTGGGTTTTCAAGCAACAAATTACAATGGACTTCCAACAGATAAACCTGTCCTGCTTATAAACCAGTCAAGCTAACATCTACATAAAACACACAGACAACAACATCCCCAAACCCACCTTTTTAAACCAGAAGCCTTTCTGAGTATACTCTCCTTCTTTATTACACCAGACACTAAGACTCCTACTATGACAACGCATTGCTTATATTTTGAATCTACATATATTCGGCATTTTATCCACTCTTAAGAAACTACTTTTTTCTACTACTATAAGAGCTCAATATTAACAGAATTTTTTTGAGCACACAAATGTATTGATTCCTCAGGTACATGCTCCTGCAAACAGCTGAGTTAGCATTTATAGTTCTAACACAGTCTCTGTTACCTTGGATGTCACACTTTGAATCTGTCACAGGACTTCTGGATGAAGAAACGGAGCAATGACCATCTCTCTTCTTCAAGCTGAAATTTGGTCAGAGAGACCACCCACACCATCAAATCATACCTAAAGATGAATTCCACACAACACATGTCATAGGTTAAAGAAAGGTAAAGAAACGCAATCATTGTCTCCATACGTTTTCTGTTACGGGGGGTTTCTTTCTGAATAACCTACTGTAAAGCAGAGGTGCAGTAGGATTTTACATTAGAATATTTAGAGTTTACTCCTAAGCCCCCCAAAGAAACCTAATTGCTCTTTAAGAATCAATTCTAAAAGAGAGCCCACTTAAAGCCACCAATGCCAACAGATTAAATATTATGCCAATGGAGTAAATATTGCCACCCTTTAGACTCTGTAGGAGAGCAGGGAGGGGACCACTTCACAGGCAGTTGCTCCTCCTCTTCAGTAGTTTCCTCCCTCCCCCGTTCTCTAATCACACTCACCTTCTGAAAGCTCTGTTAGGGCTGCGCTTCCTACGCCTCTGAAAATGTTCCTCCTCATTAGAGGAGGAGGACGGGGGCGTACTGTTGTAGAGTTCATGTTTCCACCTGAAAGCATTTCAAAGGCAACAAAAAGAAGATTAAGAACATGCTAAGTCATGTCAAGAATCAAGTGAAGTCTATCTCAGAATGTACTGTGAGATCTATGAATTTTCCAGTTCATTATATTTCTCATGCAAGGGATTTCAAAAAGCGCTACATGTTTTCCCTTGCAAGAGCAAAATTCAGTCTTTGTTGGGAAGGTAAAATGTTTAACAATTCTACAAACAAAATTCAGCTACAAAGGACTCATTTTCTCTAATCAGTCTCACACAGAAAGCATCCAGTTTCACTGAGCATGAAGTATTCACTCCGTGAAACATAAGTCCCTTGCACTTATTTAATAATCGGTCTTCTAAAACTGATGCACCCTCCTCTTTCCTAAACTGACTGCTTGAAAGAATGCCAAACAAAGTGCTCATATCACGCTATAGATAGCATTCTCCAAGCTCTAAGTGCTTACAGAATCCAAGCTACCTTTGTCACCACCATCACCATTGACACCTCTTTTTGGAATTCTTCTTGATTAAGAGTATTTCCACAGAGAAACATTCCAAGAAAGAAGAAGAAGAAGAAGAAGAAACTTGCATTGGCGTTTGAGTGATTACAGAAGTATATGGTGATACTATTCAGTTTGACTTTTGCATACAGTATACCAGAGCTGTGCAAAATAACTGTATTCTATATTTCCCCCTGATTTCCACTGAACTTTGTGTTCAAAGTGGTTACCAAAAACAGCAGGGCAAGTAAAGAAGGGAGCTCCTGAGAGAGCTTCAGTTACTTACTCCCAAGGTCTCCAGGCTTTATGATTTCTCAGTGTCTCGGCCTTTGTTTTCCTCGCAGTTTGTCTCCCCGACACAGGCAGACCAGACAACGTCACACAGAGCTTGAAAAGCAAATGCAGATCTATCCAAAGGCAGCAACAGCTGGGTCAAGCAGCCTGCCAGTGGACAATCACGTCTTGACATAAGTTCTCAGTCTTCTTTAAAATCATGGCAGGCTGCAAAGCAGACAGCATAAAAAACTAAGTGACAGTATAGATTATATGATGCCATACATAATACTGAAGTACTGACCGAGCTGCATACCCAGTTCTGTCTGTAAGCTAACAATTGGTCCCAGCTGCTGCTTTATTGACACTAATTACAGATGAGCTTCTCTGAATTTTGCATATAAACAAGAACTGAGTTCCACCTCTATGTCAAACTGAAAAGTTTTTATGAACCCATTCTGAATCATGGAGCAGAAGAGACTAAGAACACAGTAAAATTTCCAGACTCTTCTGTGGAGTCTAACTAAATTACCTGCCCTTTTTCAGAAATTCTTTGCTATACTTGACAATTAAATAGTCCGATGAAGATTTTTAGAAGGGGCTTCTGGTTTCAAGTGCAGAACAAAAGGATTTCAGTTAAAGAATCTCAGCCAATACTTCCTAAATCATGTCATCACTGACCCCAAATTGTATTTTTAGAAATCACTTGCTATTGAAATATCATTTCTCCCAAGAAAAAGATCTTGCTTCCTTTGTACCTTCAGACTGTCACACTTACAATGCTACAATTACTCTGTAATTACCAGCCATCTGAAAATACTTTAAAGCATTTTGGGCTGTTGTGACTGACACTACAACTGATAAATAAGAACCATCATTAGCCATACACTTTCCGATTAGTTCTTTTGCAGCAAAGGCTTTATGACAGGGCACTTCTAAATGTGTACATTTGCCTGACTGGAGAAGACCAGCCCGCGGTGAATATCTTACTTTGTTTGTGTTCTACTGAAAGCAAAGAATTTAGAAGAGTGTTACAAGCTTCATTAAGATAAAGCAGGTTAGCGATGAAGCCGAACATGTGATGTGTTTCAACCATCTCTTTACAAAGCACAGGGAAGTTTCAAGTTTCTTTCATCAATGCACAGGACAAGTGGACCACACGCACACCCACTTTTTCAGGAGGACTGAAAGTCACCACAGAGACCAAGAAAGCTGGTTTTGGTGCTGTTCTTTTAGAGATACACAGGTCATTGCCTTAATTTTGTGTGGAGAGCTTTAATTGAAAATCAGGAAGTTTGATATGGAGATAGTAAAACTCATTCTGTAAAACTCCCCAGTAAAAATAGTGCAGTGGAATGGAAATGGTATTATAAACTGTAAACTACAAGTAGGAAAAGAAACTGAATTATAAAGAGCAGACATCCTGAAGTCACACTTATAGTAGTTAGCATCCCATTTGCAGTATAGTGCTGATACCCATTAGACACAGAGCAGTGCATAGAAAAAATGGAAAACAGCAAGGAGCATGCCAAGTGACAAAGAAATATAGTGTGCACCGATACCTGCATCTAGCAAAAACAGTAAAACGTTACTTGCAGAATGATGGTAAGAAATTTAAATAAAAGTAGTGTGGGTGGTGTTTATATTCTTTTCCTTCATGAAATTATATCCTGCTTATACACAAGAAATCAGCCCTTCAGAGCTATTGTGCAGATAACCTACTTTCCAGCAGAGCTTGACAGCATTCAACAGTTTTCCTTGGTCTAAGGTCATAGGGCATTCGAGAATCTTTGCCATCTTCAGCTTCTCAGGTTTAGCCTTCTTCTGATGACACAATAATTATACCCAATTCCCCAATGAGAAAAAAGGAACTCAGTGCCTGCAGGAAACGTTTATGCCATTAGCTTCTGTAAAGTAACTTGAAATTCTTCCACGAAGATGACTAGAATGAAAAATACTGCGCTTGCCTGCCTAGCCAGCTTTTAATAATATTCTTTTGCATTAATAGCTGGATGCCGTGAAAGGAATGTACATGCTCTGTTTACCTACTGGCCCAATAAGAATAATTTCATTTTATTCCTCAGTAAAAACAATCTTAAAAAAAAAAAAGAAATAAAAAAGAAAGAGTGGCCCTGCTTTCTGAATGCAGGATAAATGATATGGGGTATAGAGACAGAGCACATGGAAAACTGAACAATGAGTCTGTGAGCACTGGCAATCCCACTCCTCAGTCCTCCAACACTCTTCTCTTTGATCATAAAAAAATGAATTTCTCTGCTCTCCTATTCTTCGAATTCCAGTTGTTCCAATTCCACCTGTTCCAATGATCCCATCTAACCTCCTTTAAACCAGCATTCTCTGTAATCACTCATTCTCTTCTGGTATGCTTCCCACCATAAAAGCATGCTTCAGTTTTCTCCCCATTTCAAATTCCAGGGTTTTCACTTTGCTCCTGAATGAAATCCCACATACACTTTTTTCTCATTCAGCAGACTATTTATACTGGCTTTCTGCAAGTTTCTCCTTGCCAGCTCCCTGAAATCCACACACTTTATCCGCATTACACTACTCCACTCTCTAGATGGCCACGTATTGAAGCAGCTCTCCTTAAAATCTTCAGTTAACTTTCCTCAAGGAGACTTCCAAACCATTAGTCAATTCTCATTCCTCCTTACTAGTCTGCTGCCTTTGGCACATTTGACCATATTTCTTCTTGTTCATCTCTTGCCCTACCTCGATTTCTCTTGGTCACCCTTCCCAGTTTCCTCCAGTTCGTCTAAATGGTCTCTCATTGTTCTACAAGGGGTTCCGATGCCAAGGTGCTTCTTTGGGAGTCCCAGGCTATGTCTAGACTAATGCATAAAAACAGGCATGGACTGTTCCCTGGCCTGTTAAAGACTAATAACATGATTACCCCAGGGATAATACTTCTTTCATGGACATTTGACTTGTACTTTTTTGTAGGTTTTCATTTCCAATGTTCAAGTCTTGCACAGGCTGCAGAACTTGTGCAAGATACTGCTTTCATGAGGTATTGCATAATTACATCTCTTAATCCAGGCCTAATAAGCTCAACTACTGCAACATGCTTTTCTGTCCTCAAATACAGCCTTACCCCACTCAGATCTATTCAGAAAGTTGCTACAAAGATCACGCTCTGAACTTACTGCCTTAATCACAAAGAACGTTCTCCTGAAACCGTTCAAGATTCTTCTCTTGCAGCAAACATGAAGTCGCTAAGGCCCTCCATGACTTATTCTCCTTCCTGTATTATTTCCCACTGAGTACCCAGATGACAGCTCTGAATTCCAAGCCGGCTCTGACAGCAGCTCCCACTGACTGCCTGCTCAACACAAAAATGCAGAAATACGTTCTCTCCTCCCCTGCTGTCTTCATGCTTGAGAGGAGCTTTTCATTCATGCTTGAGAGGAGCTTTTCATATGCATCATATTCATATTATCTCCTGAAAATTCTTGCTGGGCTGCTCAAAACCCATGAAAACTGTCAGGCTACTGCTATAGCGAGAGCAGTGCTTATCATTCAGAGTAGGACTGTCCATTTCCTTATCTTCCCACCTGTCAACAGCCATCTGTTGCCTTTTCTCTTCTGCTAGATTGTAAGCATTTTGGATAAGGACCGATTTCTTTTGCCAACACTCTGTCCTGAGCTTACTAGCAAGGCCCTGCACTCCCTGACAATAGCTTGTCAGCTCTACGGCTACACACAAATGCGAACAGATGAAAAATATCCAGTAGTTCAGCTCATTTCCACCATTTAAGGTAAGACTTTTGGCCAGAATGCAGTAAAGAAAATTGAAAGCCGCAACTAACCTGCACTGCCATCTTCATTGTCAGCAATTTCATCATGAGTTAAGTTTCTTTCTTGTTCTTCCCTCCTCAGTAGTACATATCAAGGTTTTCCTATTTAAAAGAGAGAAGAAGGATCAGACACAAACATGCAGCAAATCTGACATGTGCACACTTGGTGCCTATGGAGTAACTTTATCAAGGCTCTGCATGTACACAAAAGATTAGCATACAGCCCAACTATTCAGAAAGCAAATAAGGATCATGACAGGCGAGTGAAGAGTTAACAGGACTGAAGTTTGTCAATTGATATGCAGAAGAACTGATAGCGCAAGAGCTGAGGTGCACAAAGCTGTTGAACAGAGGACTTAGCAGGACTAAAGTCGTCTACCAACCGATATGCGCAAGGACTGATATGCGCAAGGCTGCGGAATGGAATGATTAACAAGACTGAAGAAGTCTGCCACCTGGAATCTGCACAGACCCCCGGGGAGGGAAGAAACAATACGGAGGTATTGTGGTCTTGCCTCGCTAGCAGGGTCCTCCCAAGCAGACAAACAAACAGTCCTGTGATTGTGAAACTTGCTAAAAGTCAGCAAAAGCAGTGTTTACCCAGAGCCCCAGCCGTATAAAAAGAGGCTTGGCAGCTAGGAGAGTCGGAGCAGGGACGGGAACGTGACCTGACCATCCTCTCCGGCTGGACCGTGAGTATTCCCCCCCCTCCCCTTTTCCTGGGACGCTGGGTTAAGGGAACTCCTTGAGGTTGAGAGCCCTCTCACTAGGAGAGTGAACAAGAAAGCTTTCAAGTAGGGATAAGCAGTCCTTCCAATTAATAGCGCAGTAATCGACGGTTTCAGGTTATCCTTTCTAAATTAGTAACTGATGGTTTTGTGTTATCCTTTCTAAATTAGTAATCGCATTATTTTAATGGATGTTACTAATCCAAGAACTTGTGTGAGGAAATAAACATCTTTTTATTATTATTATATTACTGTCTCAGTCGTTGCTATTGAACCTTCATAGCATGACAGCGTGACAGATCACTAGAATCCAACCACCTAGTTTTACTCATTTCCACAAGAGAAACATTCTAGTTTCAGTTTATATCTTTCAATCTAATAGAGATGAGAAATGGACACATACTTTAAGAGAAGAAGGAAACCTACACTTCTAAAGATAGGTCATGGCCTACTTTGCCTCTCTGTTAACATGTTGATTCATGGCCCAGGAAATGTTTAAAAAAAAAAAAGTGATTAGCAAAGCAAAAAGCAGGTCATCCCCAGAGATTCCTGAAGTCTATGAATCTCTCTGCTTTTTATCCTAGAGTTCTCAAAGAACAGGACAGTGGTACTCGCAGGAGTGCTCATTCTGGCACCCAGGATTAACCAGAAGAATTTCTGCTCCAAACCAGGGTTCTGTAAATGTGGAAGTTGCTGCGAATTTCTCGTCCAGATTCAAAACTGAGTGTATCAGCTAATCACAGACTACTAATCCACCAGGAGAATCATGAAAAAAGCAAGTTTCCCAGGAGCCACAGAAGTATTCATACTGGCACTTGAGGGATATCATATGAAATATTGTGCATAAATCTGGTCTCCTTTGGAAAAAAGGAACTGAGATTCAAACAAAAAGCACAAAGGCAGGCTATGAAGATGCTCCAAAAATGAAGTGCTGATCATTCAAAAGTGCACTAGGAGAATTTAATTCAACAGAGAAAAACTAAGACTGAGAAAACATGATTGTTACTGACGAACGAGTGAAGAGTTAACAGGATTCAAGAAGTTTGCCAACTGATATGCACAAGGCTGTGGAATAGAAGTGTTAACAGGGTTAAAGAAGTTTGCCACCTGATAAGGCTGCGGAATCCAAACTGCACGGACGCCCAGGGAGGGAAGAAGCGATACGGAGGTGCTGCGGTCTTGCCTCGCTAGCAGGGACTTCCAAGCAGAAGAACGAACAGTCCTGTGATTGTGAAACTCACAGAGGTCAGCAAGAGCAGTGTTTGCCCAGAGCCCCAGCCATATAAAAGGAAACTTGGAAGCTAAGACAGTTTGAGCAGGGACGGGAACGTGACCTGACCATCTTCTCCGCCTGGACCGTGAGTATTCCCCCCCCTCTCCTTTTCCTGGGACGCTGGGTTAAGGTAACTCCTCGAGGTTGAGAGTCCTCTCACTAAGAGAGCGAACAAGCTAGCTTTCAAGTTGGGATAAGCAGTGCTTCCAAAGTAATAGTGCAGTAGCCAATGGTTTGGGGTTATCCTTTCTAAATTAGTAATCGCATTATTTTAATGGGTGTTACTAATCCGAGAGCTTGCGTGAGGAAAGAAACATATTTTTATTACGTTACTGTCTCAGAAGTTACTATCGAACCTTCACAGAGTGACAGTTACTTATAACAGAAATTCCTCTGGGGACAGAGAACCAGTTAAGCTCACAGGCAATGCTGGCACAAGAACAAATACGCATAGAGTTGCCATTAAAAAGTTTAGTTTGGATTTGTGAAGGATTCAAATCCCTGAAAGGGGGATTCTGGAAGTGGCTCTCAGTGAAAGGAGCAGTTCACAAGGGAGCTTAAGTCAATTTATGAAGAAGATTCTAGGATACATTTCCCTGTAACAGGCAACTAAACTACATGACACAGGAGATTCTTAGCGAGGTGACGAAATGTCAAAAAAAACAGGCAAACAGAAATACAAACCTGAGTCTGCTTTATCACCACACTTTTCAATCTGAAATGCAATGCACCAAGTTATTAGCTGATCCAGGTGGATCTTGTTGAACTAGTCAGCTCTTATTGTCCCTCCTGGTTTGTGTTAGGTTATGGCACTAAAGGCTAATCTCCACAAACACAGAGGAGCAGAGGAACAATGACAGGCCGAGGAACCCTCCGTAACCTCATCAGAACCAACAGGGCTCCCTAACATGGCTCCCCAACCCATGATCCTGGGGTGACACCCACCACATGAGTCAACGGTCTCCCTGGACCACCTTGCAGTTCCCCTTGGAGGGGTTACTGCATGCGGGGGTATGGGAATCAATACGGGATGCCAGGAAGAACATCTTGCAATTGAGACTCACTAGGGGCTGTTTAGAAGAAAGACCAAAGGCAGTGAAAGAGAGGGATCAAGCTAGTTTTGGGGAGGAACCAGTGTGGAGAAACAGAGGAAAAAGGGGATAAAAGGTGCAGGCTGCTTGTGAAAAGGTGCCTGGTCAGGAAGCTTCTCTGGCGATGCCCTGCACCTGATAACTGCAGCCTGCTCTGTCTTCTTAACTCCCTTTTGAACTATTCGCCAGGGTGAGGGGACCCTCTCCCAGGAATTAGGATCAGCATCAGGCCACTGGTTCTGTTTGTGTTTGTGCAAGTGCTGTGTCTTCTGTGTTGATCTGTGTGATTGGTGAAAAACATAGGTAGTGTATGTAGGTGTGCTTGTCTGACTACTGGTGAGCCTACATGCTCAGCCTCACTATTGCCTGCACCTGGGGACATGGAGCTGTGGCAGCCTCACTTCTGTTGGACTATTGGATTCGGCATCTCCTACCTGAGTGCACATACAAGGCTGAGTGGAGGCAGGCTCATGTGGGAGCTCCCGCTGCTGCTGTCAGTGCTGGCCCCTCTGCAGCACTGGCATTGTTAAAAAGCATGCGTGTGCGGGCATACTTTGCAAGCTGCTCAAATCTACCTACAAATGCAAAACAAAGATGGTTTCGTGCTGCTTCCCAGCAGAAGTGACCAGCCTGTGCCTTGCAATGCATTTCCCTACAGGAAAGGGGAGCTGCTCAACCCCATGGGCTATCCCACAGGCATTTGTACAGCCACTGCGACATAAAGAGCTCGCTCTGAATCGCCTCTCCTTTCAGCTAGGAAGCTCAGGAGCAAGCAGTGCAAGCCAGACCCTGGACTGGGGACTCAGGGTCTCTGGGTGCTGTAGGGGCCTTCCTCCAGGGACTCCCCCCCAAGGTAAGCGCTGCCCCAGGACTGACACTGGACAGCCCAGGGACTGGCTGAGGCACAGAGGAGAGAAATGACATTCCCCAGACTTGGCTGCCAGCAGTGCACTGGAGCTGGGAGAGAACCCAGGTGTCTGGGCTCCCAGTCAGCCTCTCCCCTGCTCTCCCCAACAGACCCCTGCCCTTCACCTTCCCACCCAAACCTGAGAGGAGGGGGGGGAGTCTTTGTGCACCAGCCCTACACCACCTCCATGCCCAGCCCCGCTGCCCCAGGGCTGTGGGTGCAGCAGGTGCAGGTGGGCTGGACAATGTGCTGTGTGGGGGGATGGGGGAGTGCACGCAGTGCTGTGTTTGGGCAGGTGTGTGGAAAAGGGGTGTGTGCAGCATCCATGGTGTGGACAGGTCTCTTATCCCCATTCAGAGACACAGGTATTAAGGGGGATCTTTGGCCACAGCATCCTGCGTACATCTGCAATATGTCCATTTAACAGGAAATTCTCTTGCTCCAAACCAACTGCAGGAGATGTCTTGGGGACGAAGGCACTTGCACCAGCTCCATGAATTCGGAGTCCATCAAACCACATGAGTGTGTCAGAAGATGTGCAACTCGGACAGTGTGAAAGAACAAGAGAAGGGAAGAGAAGAAAGAGGGGAAAAGAACAATCAGAGACTGTAAATGCAGCAACTTATGAAATTACTGTTGGTATCTCTTATCTACTGACCTAAAGAAGTGCAAAGTCCAATGGACATTAGCAGCATTATTACGTTTTGGGAAGTCCAGATAAAGTGGTGCTGCTCACAAGATACACTGCGGAGGAAAATACAAGTTCTCCTTGTACTTACCCTGAGATCTGCCATGTGATAAGCTTGTATCACTGCTGCAACACCTTTGCTGGGGCAGCCTGGAAGATGCAAGAAGACAGAGTGTCCAGACCCTCTATGAGAACAGGTTTGGCTTTCAGGAACAAAGCGCTCTGAAAGACAGCAAATAAACTCTCCTGCGTCATCTAGGAAAAACATTTCCACAGCCAATGGACAAGCTGTGTCAATCTCCTGGTGAACATCAACAAGCTATACAGTCTGTGATGGCTTGCATTTCCCCTAAATGCCTGGCCTGTTGTTTATTTTGGCTGTGCTGACAGCAGATCGGCCCCTCTCCGGCAACTCAGACAACAGGAGGAGAAAGACAGGAGCACAGCTCCCATCACCTTGCTCAGTGTGCTCTTGAGAGGACCAGAAAGAGAAGGACCAGGGCAATGTTTTGCCCCGGTCTCCTGTGGGACCTTGCAATGAACTGCCAAAAGCTTTTGTTGCCTTCCACAAGGGGCACTAAGCCCACCCACAGACAGCCTTGCTCATCAGGCCTTTTTCAAGGTACGCTGAGAAGCCTTGAGGGCAGCTCAAAGAGATGGCTATTACCTCAGGTGCAGGTAAACGTGGAAAAGATCCTGTTTATTCTTGTACTAAGGGGAAAAGGGATCCTCACCACCAAAACTTTAAAGGACATCACATTCAAGAATGTTTTAATGTGAGGATGGCAGAGGCATTTGTTTCTTCCCCAACTCTCAAATCAACTGTTGATCAGCAAATTCAAACATTAACCAAGATTTGGTTTTTATCCCCCTCAGTTCTGCCAATCAGTGTAATACAGGCTAGGCCTTTTGTTTCAGCTGGTGCATCTTGACGGCATGGCAAAGTCAAGGCATTGCAGGTCACCTGCTTACACATGTCCATAACTTTGCGGTAGTGGTCAAGATTCCCTGAGAATTGTCATTAGACACAATTCATTTACCCGAGAACGTAAAACACTAGCTCCTCTTTAATATTAGCTGGCAGGTTACGTTATAGCATCCTTTCCCGGAAGCAGTGGAGAAGAAGTCACAGTTCAACAGATAATGGGTTATTTTCCAAAATTCCTGGAAAAGACAATACCAACTGTAATTTGGCTCCACAAATTATAGTACAGACACTGTTAATCACTGTGCAGAATGGCAAGAGGCCAGAAGGAGGCACAATTGAGTAAAATTTCATCTCAGCTGTAAAACAGGTCAGTTTGAATGCAGTCCAGAGGCTCCTTAACTTTACAGACATCCATACTACGAGCTCCAATTGAAACAAAATACTTCTGGATATTGCTGCTTCATAATTTCATCTGTTAGATGCAGTTCAAACTCTTAGTCCTTTGGGTGCTGAAAAACAACCACTTCCATTGCAAAAATGAATGGTATTGAGAAAAAGCCTACTAAAAATGGGGTGCGGGGGGGTGTACCTGAATTTCACCTTATATGGCATTTTTAGAGCAGCCCAAGTCACATATGGCAGCAACAGCTTCTGCAGCGAGGCCCAAAGCTGCCTTCTCCACAGAACTGAAACGAACAAAACCTTCATCCTGTCTGGCTGATCCCAAATATACAGACCCAGAGCATCCAGGCTGTTAACAAGACTGTTTCAGAGTACCAGTCTGAAAGATTCACCACCGCTTTGTCCTGTGGTCGCAATGCTGGAAAAACCCTGCCCAAACCTCAAAATCCACTCACTAGCAGACATGAGAGAAAAAAGCCCACAAAGTCCTTCAAAATCAAGATGTCAAGCAAGAAGTATCATTTCAATCCAATTCACCTTAGCTGGCTATTCTGCAGATGAACGATGAGTTCACTGTCAACTTGCTGCTTTTCATGCTTTGGACACAGCAAACAGGAAGGAGGAAAAGGTTGGGGGGAGAAGGGGGAGAAAGGAAAGAAGACAGGGAGTAGAAACGGGCATTTTGGCCTGATATTGTTAGGCTACAAGGCACTTATGAATAAGAAAACAGGCCGGGCTGTCACATTAAGCATGGCTTTTGACAGCTGAGAAACAGCAGGGCCTGGATGCGGAATCAATTCCTGCCACACACTTTTCTGCTCAGGAAGTTCTTGTCCATTCCTGCTCAAAGCAAGACTTGGGCACCCCTCAGCCCGTTCAAGGGGCTGTAAACTGGAGCTGAAAAGTGCCCGACTCACTTTATCGTACCAGTCTTGCTCAAACCCCTCCTAACACTTAACTTAGACGTGTGGCACTACAGTACATGATCATGACATTCAGATTCCCACAACACCTAGCTGGAGCAGGAGACTTCTAGTCTCTGCTCTAGCATTTCTCACTGCTGACGGCTTGCCTTTGCAACCTTGAGATTGTTTGTATTTCGAGAAATTTTATTTTAAACCGCCAAAATTCCTTCTAAGCAAACAATGCATAGCTCAGGAGCTTTCAGGACACATCAGCTCATTAGTCCCACTGAGCTTCCTTTCACCTGCTTGAACGAAAGGAACTAACTGCAGCAGCACGTTATTCTTTCTTAGGAAAACCTGCAGTGCAACCACCTCATGTATTTTCCCAATGTATTTCCCAGTACCTTAGAGGCCGCAGAGAGATGCTGAAGCTGGAGAATAAGGAGCTGGCTCCAGGTTTGCAGAGTGCTCTCTGGCAGTTCTCCCTCTCTCTGCCGCTGGACTCCTCAGCCCTTCTCTTTGCAGAAGCTCAACTTGGGCTGTCTGGTGTGTGGTAAATGCTTGCCCATCTCTAACAGACTTTTTGATGCTCTTGCAGTAAAAAGAAACTCACTAGAACAGCAGAAGATGGCACGTCCACAATAACAGCTCTACACCTCCCTACTTCCCAGCTGTTGGCTCTGAAGCAGGAAAACATCAGAGTTCCTCTGCTTAACAGAGGCAAGGACAGCTCCCCCTGCCCCCACCAAATGGTTCCTCTCCCTTATCATCCAAAACAGCTGAATCCTTTAGACTGTCTCCTTCCCAGAGAAGATCTGCCCAAAATATAAGCAACTAAACCTTATATCCAGTAACAGCTGAAGGTCACCTTCAGCTGTAGGCGTCTGGTACCACCAATAGATTAAAGAACACCATGATCGTAGGATGTTGCAGGAAGAGCCTCTTGAAAGGGATCTTAAACTCACGGCTGTAAATTCTCTTCCACTTTTTCTGAAGCTGTCTCATGGGTATATGTTACCACAGTCCAAAATAAGTTTCTCCTACAAAAGCCCTCCCTACTCTGCTTGCAAGTAGTTCAGAAAAGCTCAGATCTCCTCTTTCAGCCCAATTCATATGCTGTTAAGAGCATCAGATTGTCAAAATTCTTATGTTAATGTCAAAAACTGTCAGCAGCCTTCTTATGCTAAGTACCTGCCCTCTTACCTGAGCTGCCCCAAGCAATTACTAGCTTTCATCTGTAGGAGCGAAACATAACAGTGTAGTACCCAGCTGACGCCACACTCTTTCAGAAAATTTACAGTACTTAGTATTCCTTTGCTCTTTACTGCATGCTGTTGCCAATAATTCTGAACCCACATCCTCCAAAAATATCTGTTAGCATACAGGATACCTTCCAGACGGTTGCCAACAGCCTTCAGCACAAATGAACGCCAGAACACAGCCAGCCACACTCCCCAGAACAGCCTGTGATGCTCTCACACTCAGCTGAAACCTCGCCGGCATCCGCACACTCTTTCCTGCAACGCCTGCTACCCTGCCTGCACTGACACAGCCTTCCCAAACGCAACGGTCTCCTGCCTGCCACAGCCACTCACACGGCAAACTGACACGGCCTGGGCAGCTCCTGCGCTTGGGGGATACAGCTGAGAGTGCCTGCTCCTCAAGCACCTCCACTGTCCCATCAGCACTGTCCCATTTCTTTACTCTCAAAATCCAAATGCATAAAAAGGAAACACAGCCCCTCCAAAGGCAACCACGGTCTACCCACCCCTCCCCAAGCAAAAAAACACCTGGCGCCACCTACCTGGGAGCTGCTGCCTGAGCTCGACCACTCCATCGCCTCGGCTGGCCTGGCTGATGCCAGCCCAGCTCTCTTCACCGCCTGCAAAACAAAACGAGGCATTTCTAGACAAAGGCAGACACAAAGACACACCAAGAGACACTGCCTCTTCTGTCCCGCCTCCTGAAGACATTCCCAGGCTGCCCCCAACAAAGTCTCTTCTACTTGGCCCCACTGTGTGACCAACCAAAGGCACACATTTGTGCCCCATTCTGTGCTCAAACAAAGGCACACATCCTTGCCCCATTCTGTGCCTAAAAAAAGGCACGCAAGGCACACATTGCTGACCCAGTGCGTGCTCAAACAAAGGCACGCATCTCCACCCCATTCTGTGCCCAACCAAAGGCACACAGGACACACATTTCTGCCCCCTTTTGGTGCCAACCAAAGGCACACAACTATGCACGCACAACATGCTTCCAAGTTCTCTCTTCCAAGCCCAGCTCACCACGGCGCCTCACCGCTCAGCAGCGCAAACCCTTGACAACGCACCCTCCCCACCCCTCCCCAAGCAAAAAAACACCTGGCGCCACCTACCTGGGAGCTGCTGCCTGAGCTCGACCACTCCATCGCCTCGGCTGGCCTGGCTGATGCCAGCCCAGCTCTCTTCACCGCCTGCAAAACAAAACGAGGCATTTCTAGACAAAGGCAGACACAAAGACACACCAAGAGACACTGCCTCTTCTGTCCCGCCTCCTGACGCATGCCAAGGCCACCAAAGACATTCCCAGGCTGCCCCCAACAAAGTCTCTTCTACTTGGCCCCACTGTGTGACCAACCAAAGGCACACATTTGTGCCCCATTCTGTGCTCAAACAAAGGCACACATCCTTGCCCCATTCTGTGCCTAAAAAAAGGCACGCAAGGCACACATTGCTGACCCAGTGCGTGCTCAAACAAAGGCACGCATCTCCACCCCATTCTGTGCCCAACCAAAGGCACACAGGACACACATTTCTGCCCCCTTTTGGTGCCAACCAAAGGCACACAACTATGCACGCACAACATGCTTCCAAGTTCTCTCTTCCAAGCCCAGCTCACCACGGCGCCTCACCGCTCAGCAGCGCAAACCCTTGACAACGCATCCTCCCCACCCCTCCCCAAGCAAAAAAACACCTGGCGCCACCTACCTGGGAGCTGCTGCCTGAGCTCGACCACTCCATCGCCTCGGCTGGCCTGGCTGATGCCAGCCCAGCTCTCTTCACCGCCTGCAAAACAAAACGAGGCATTTCTAGACAAAGGCAGACACAAAGACACACCAAGAGACACTGCCTCTTCTGTCCCGCCTCCTGAAGACATTCCCAGGCTGCCCCCAACAAAGTCTCTTCTACTTGGCCCCACTGTGTGACCAACCAAAGGCACACATTTGTGCCCCATTCTGTGCTCAAACAAAGGCACACATCCTTGCCCCATTCTGTGCCTAAAAAAAGGCACGCAAGGCACACATTGCTGACCCAGTGCGTGCTCAAACAAAGGCACGCATCTCCACCCCATTCTGTGCCCAACCAAAGGCACACAGGACACACATTTCTGCCCCCTTTTGGTGCCAACCAAAGGCACACAACTATGCACGCACAACATGCTTCCAAGTTCTCTCTTCCAAGCCCAGCTCACCACGGCGCCTCACCGCTCAGCAGCGCAAACCCTTGACAACGCACCCTCCCCACCCCTCCCCAAGCAAAAAAACACCTGGCGCCACCTACCTGGGAGCTGCTGCCTGAGCTCGACCACTCCATCGCCTCGGCTGGCCTGGCTAATGCCAGCCCAGCTCTCTTCACCGCCTGCAAAACAAAACGAGGCATTTCTAGACAAAGGCAGACACAAAGACACACCAAGAGACACTGCCTCTTCTGTCCCGCCTCCTGACGCATGCCAAGGCCACCAAAGACATTCCCAGGCTGCCCCCAACAAAGTCTCTTCTACTTGGCCCCACTGTGTGACCAACCAAAGGCACACATTTGTGCCCCATTCTGTGCTCAAACAAAGGCACACATCCTTGCCCCATTCTGTGCCTAAAAAAAGGCACGCAAGGCACACATTGCTGACCCAGTGCGTGCTCAAACAAAGGCACGCATCTCCACCCCATTCTGTGCCCAACCAAAGGCACACAGGACACACATTTCTGCCCCCTTTTGGTGCCAACCAAAGGCACACAACTATGCACGCACAACATGCTTCCAAGTTCTCTCTTCCAAGCCCAGCTCACCACGGCGCCTCACCGCTCAGCAGCGCAAACCCTTGACAACGCACCCTCCCCACCCCTCCCCAAGCAAAAAAACACCTGGCGCCACCTACCTGGGAGCTGCTGCCTGAGCTCGACCACTCCATCGCCTCGGCTGGCCTGGCTGATGCCAGCCCAGCTCTCTTCACCGCCTGCAAAACAAAACGAGGCATTTCTAGACAAAGGCAGACACAAAGACACACCAAGAGACACTGCCTCTTCTGTCCCGCCTCCTGACGCATGCCAAGGCCACCAAAGACATTCCCAGGCTGCCCCCAACAAAGTCTCTTCTACTTGGCCCCACTGTGTGACCAACCAAAGGCACACATTTGTGCCCCATTCTGTGCTCAAACAAAGGCACACCTGGCACACATTCGTGCTCCATTTTGTTTCCCTCCAAAAAAACAAGGCACACATTTGTGCCCCTTTGTGTGCCCCAAAAAAGGAAAACAAGGCACACATTTGTGCCCCTTTGTGTGCCCCAAAAAAAGGAAAACAAGGCACGCATTTGTGCCCAGTGCCTGCCCTACCAAAAGACATAGAAGGCACCCCTTTGTGCCCCATTGTATTCTCAGCCAAAGGCACACAAAGCACACATTTCTGCCCCATTCTGGGCCAAAACCAAAGGAACACAAGGCACGCAATTGTGCCCCATTATGTGCACAACCAAAAGGCACAAAAAGCACACATTTGTGCCCCATTCTGTGCCCAACAAAATGCACACAGTTGTGCCCCATTATGTGCACAACCACAGGCACACATTTGTGCCCCCTTGTGTCCCTAAACAAAGACACACAACGGTGGACGCAGAACATGCTTCCAAGATATCTCTTAGGCGGTCTTCTGTAGTGTTTTACTAATTGCCTCTTCTTTACTTCGCTCCCTTTCTTGAAATGATCTGTGTACATCCTGGCTCTGCTTGGCTTGCACTCTGCTAGTCTCATGTTAAGCCCAGCTGCACTCACCACCCCAGAGACTCTCTCCAATACCTCTCCAACTAGGTCCTGTGCAAACATCCAGACCAAGTCCACCACAGTGTCTTTTCTCACTGCTTCCCAGACCACCTGGTGTAGGAAGCAGCCCTTTACAAGCAGGAGACACTTCAGGTCTGAAGGCATCGTCTCCTGACAGGGCCTCGGGCCTTCTAGCCAAGCATCATAAGATGTCAGTGCTACCTCTGGGCCTCCTCCCCTCCTGGGTGCACAAGCCCTTTGTGCGAGGCAGCCGAGCTGGGACCTCAGCCAGCCCTTCCAGGCCCTTGTCAGGCTCTCCCCCTCCTCCTCAGCACAGGAGGAAGGCCAGGGCACGAAAGCCTGGCGCCTGCCCTGCCTGGTGGAACAGGGCAGAGAGGCATGCCTGCCTCTGCTTTGCCCAGCACCTACCACCGTGTCACTGTTGAGCCATGCACAAATACTCCCCTGGGTCTCTCCCCATGTAGGTGTCACTTCCCCCAGGGGGCCTTGGACACAGGGCAGGGCTGTTCTCTTCAGTCTTTCAAAGCACTTCACATTCATATCACTTGTGGCTGTCAGTCCAGAAGCTTTGTGTCCCTCGGCCAGGGCAGTTGCAAAGAGTTCAGGAGCTAACGACAAGTTTTCTTTTCCTGTAACTCCAAGAGCCCCTACCCTAAGTACTCTCTGCCAAACGCCCACACACCAGGTGATCGTCTGGGGCTGGAGCCTCCCTCCAGCACCCCCAGAACATCAGGTGACGTTTCCCCTTCAGGAATTTAACCCACAGGCATTTCCAAAAGTCTCCGGGGCCTCACCCAGGGACCCCCCCCAGGCCGGAGGCTCCCCGGGGGCCGACGCCAGCTCCCCAGCATCGGCAGCCCCTGCCTGCTCCCATCCCCTGGGGTCCAGTCGAGACTGCCCGTGCCAGGCCCGCTCCTCCCTCACCTCCGCCACACACACCCTGGGCGCTGCTCCCCAAGGCCACGGGGAAAGTGGAACGGTTCATGGGTAAACAAGCGGCCCAGCCTCATCTCTTCCCCCTTGCCTCCGTCACACCCTGCCCCGCCGGCCCCATCTCGCGGCCCGCCTCCCCTCTCACCCACCACGCAGGCCTCCCCCGTGCCAGCACCAGGCGTACCTGCCTGAGCTGGCAGGCCCTGCTGCGCACCCGGCCTCTTCTCCCCAGGCCGACACCGGTGAGGCCACGGGTGACCTCCTTCCCTCCTGTGCGCATGGGCATCCTTAGCAGAAACACACCAGCAGCCACTGACCGCGGGGAGGACCGCTCTGGCACAGAAACCTCACGGCTGGAGTCCTGAGTGCATCCGTGTTCCCATGGCGATAACGGCCACTGGGGACGGAAGCGGAAGGGGAGGAGAAGGGGGCCGGAAGGGGGCTGGGGGAGACGGCCCTGTAGGACTCACCTCGGCACTGCCCGCCACGGCTGCAGAGACCAACCCTGGGGGCGGCCAGCACTTGCTGGGTTTGGACTGCGTCCCCCACGTGTTTCCCAGCTGCTCGCCCAGTCATGGTTTCTTCTGGGTGCAGAGGTTTGGGCCCGCCATTTCCAGGAGGACAAGAGTGCCCCAGGGCTGTGCTGACGCTCAGACAGGAGGATGTTACACTATGATGGGACCCATCGTTCTCTGTCCCCACCAAAGCCCTCAGGCTGAGACCCTGTCTGGGCATGTGCTGACACTCCCAAACCAGCCTGGATTACTGACACTGTGCACTGGACCCCAGAGGTTTAGGAGCACTGCGCAAGGGAGCTGGGCGCGTGGTGCTGCACATGCAGCATGGCCCCTCTGCGCTGCTCCCACTTTGCCTCCCGGGGAGCAGCGCCAAGTTCAAGCCCAGATGCCACAACACAAGACAGAGCCCCCAGCGCTGAGCCTGGGCAGAGCCCAGCCCTGGCGGGGCAGTGGCCGCACCCCGGGGCCCCGCACTGCCCGACCACACGGGCCGCGCTGCCCCCAGGCCCCACCGCGCCCCGGCCCCGCGCTGCTGCCCACAAGATGGTGCCCGACCGCGGGGGGAGGGGGCAGAGCAGGCCGCCAGGGCAGGAGGGCCCAGCGTTGCTATGGCACCGCCCCAGTGCGGCCCTTCTATTGGCTGGCAGGAGGAGGAGGGTGGGGCTCCCTTGGACTGACAACTCTGTCAGCCATTAGGAGTCCAGCATTCAGTGTCCTCAGGAGAGAGGAAGGGGTGGGGCCTGATCCGGAGGAGAGAAGAGAGAGGCGAGAAAGAGGGAGGGAGGGAGAGAGAGAGAGAAATAGAGAGAAGTGAAAAAGAAGGAGGAGAAAAGAAGGGGAGACGAGAGCAGAAGAGCGAGTGAGCAGGGGGAAAGTGAGAGAGCAGGGCAGAGCTGCGCAGGCAGTGACCGCTGCTCCCTCGCCTCTCCCTGCCACACTGGCGTTACCTCTGCCTTCCCCATGGCTTCCTGCCCTTCCCTGCGGAAATGCTTTCTCCCTGGCTTTGGCCAGCCAAAAGCCCTCCCAGCCTCACCAGGAAGCACGGGGCCCTGACAGCAAAACTGCCCCCAGCCCACGGGGGCTGCAGGGCCAGTGCGGACACCTGCTCTCATC
>NW_027118791.1:17500-22500 GCF_036417845.1 Apteryx mantelli | reverse complement strand
GTGAGGGGATCGAGTCTGGGATCGAGTCGGGGATCTAGTCAGGGATCGGGTCAGGGATCGAGTCGGGGATCTGTTCTGGGATCGGGTCAGGGATCGAGTCGGCGATCCAGTCAGGGATCGGGTGAGGGGATCGAGTCGGGGATCGGGTCAGGGATCTAGTCAGGGATCGGGTCGGGATCGGGCCGGGGATCGGGCCAGGGATCGGGATAGGGATCGGGTTATGGTTATGGTTATGGTTATGGTTAGGGTTAGGGTTAGGGTTAGGGTTAGGGTTAGGGTTAGGGTTAGGGTTAGCTTTAGAACCATTTAGGGTCAGGGATCGGGTCGGGATCGAGTCTGGGATCGAGTCGGGGATCGGGTCAGGGATCTAGTCAGGGATCGGGTGAGGGGATCGAGTCGGGGATCGAGTCGGGGATCTAGTCAGGGATCGGGTCAGGGATCGAGTCGGGGATCTGTTCTGGGATCGGGTCAGGGATCGAGTCGGCGATCCAGTCAGGGATCGGGTGAGGGGATCGAGTCGGGGATCGGGTCAGGGATCTAGTCAGGGATCGGGTCGGGATCGGGCCGGGGATCGGGCCAGGGATCGGGATAGGGATCGGGTTATGGTTATGGTTAGGGTTAGGGTTAGGGTTATGGTTAGGGTTAGGGTTATGGTTAGGGTTAGGGTTAGGGTTAGGGTTAGGGTTAGGGTTAGGGTTAGCTTTAGAACCATTTAGGGTCAGGGATCGGGTCGGGATCGAGTCTGGGATCGAGTCGGGGATCGGGTCAGGGATCTAGTCAGGGATCGGGTGAGGGGATCGAGTCGGGGATCGAGTCGGGGATCTAGTCAGGGATCGGGTCAGGGATCGAGTCGGGGATCTGTTCTGGGATCGGGTCAGGGATCGAGTCGGCGATCCAGTCAGGGATCGGGTGAGGGGATCGAGTCGTGGATCGGGTCAGGGATCTAGTCAGGGATCGGGTCGGGATCGGGCCGGGGATCGGGCCAGGGATCGGGATAGGGATCGGGTTATGGTTATGGTTAGGGTTAGGGTTAGGGTTAGGGTTAGGGTTAGGGTTAGCTTTAGAACCATTTAGGGTCAGGGATCGGGTCGGGATCGAGTCTGGGATCGAGTCGGGGATCGGGTCAGGGATCTAGTCAGGGATCGGGTGAGGGGATCGAGTCTGGGATCGAGTCGGGGATCTAGTCAGGGATCGGGTCAGGGATCGAGTCGGGGATCTGTTCTGGGATCGGGTCAGGGATCGAGTCGGCGATCCAGTCAGGGATCGGGTGAGGGGATCGAGTCGGGGATCGGGTCAGGGATCTAGTCAGGGATCGGGTCGGGATCGGGCCGGGGATCGGGCCAGGGATCGGGATAGGGATCGGGTTATGGTTATGGTTAGGGTTAGGGTTAGGGTTATGGTTAGGGTTAGGGTTATGGTTAGGGTTATGGTTATGGTTAGGGTTAGGGTTAGGGTTATGGTTATGGTTAGGGTTAGGGTTATGGTTAGGGTTAGGGTTAGGGTTAGGGTTAGGGTTAGGGTTAGCTTTAGAACCATTTAGGGTCAGGGATCGGGTCGGGATCGAGTCTGGGATCGAGTCGGGGATCGGGTCAGGGATCTAGTCAGGGATCGGGTGAGGGGATCGAGTCTGGGATCGAGTCGGGGATCTAGTCAGGGATCGGGTCAGGGATCGAGTCGGGGATCTGTTCTGGGATCGGGTCAGGGATCGAGTCGGCGATCCAGTCAGGGATCGGGTGAGGGGATCGAGTCGGGGAACGGGTCAGGGATCTAGTCAGGGATCGGGTGAGGGGATCGAGTCGGGGATCGGGTCCGGATCGGGTCAGGGATCGAGTCGGGGATCTGTTCTGGGATCGGGTCAGGGATCGAGTCGGCGATCCAGTCAGGGATCGGGTGAGGGGATCGAGTCGGGGATCTGGTCAGGGATCTAGTCAGGGATCGGGTCGGGATCGGGCCGGGGATCGGGCCAGGGATCGGGATCGGGATCGGGTTAGGGTTAGGGTTAGGGTTAGGGTTAGGGTTAGGGTTAGGGTTAGGGTTAGCTTTAGAACCATTTAGGGTCAGGGATCGGGTCGGGATCGAGTCTGGGATCGAGTCGGGGATCGGGTCAGGGATCTAGTCAGGGATCGGGTGAGGGGATCGAGTCGGGGATCGAGTCTGGGATCTAGTCAGGGATCGGGTCGGGATCGGGTCAGGGATCGAGTCGGGGATCTGTTCTGGGATCGGGTCAGGGATCGAGTCGGCGATCCAGTCAGGGATCGGGTGAGGGGATCGAGTCGTGGATCGGGTCAGGGATCTAGTCAGGGATCGGGTCGGGATCGGGCCGGGGATCGGGCCAGGGATCGGGATAGGGATCGGGTTATGGTTATGGTTAGGGTTAGGGTTAGGGTTAGTGTTAGGGTTAGGGTTAGCTTTAGAACCATTTAGGGTCAGGGATCGGGTCGGGATCGAGTCTGGGATCGAGTCGGGGATCGGGTCAGGGATCTAGTCAGGGATCGGGTGAGGGGATCGAGTCGGGGATCGAGTCGGGGATCTAGTCAGGGATCGGGTCAGGGATCGAGTCGGGGATCTGTTCTGGGATCGGGTCAGGGATCGAGTCGGCGATCCAGTCAGGGATCGGGTGAGGGGATCGAGTCGGGGATCGGGTCAGGGATCTAGTCAGGGATCGGGTCGGGATCGGGCCGGGGATCGGGCCAGGGATCGGGATAGGGATCGGGTTATGGTTATGGTTAGGGTTAGGGTTAGGGTTATGGTTAGGGTTAGGGTTATGGTTAGGGTTATGGTTATGGTTAGGGTTAGGGTTAGGGTTATGGTTATGGTTAGGGTTAGGGTTATGGTTAGGGTTAGGGTTAGGGTTAGGGTTAGGGTTAGGGTTAGCTTTAGAACCATTTAGGGTCAGGGATCGGGTCGGGATCGAGTCTGGGATCGGGTCAGGGATCTAGTCAGGGATCGGGTGAGGGGATCGAGTCTGGGATCGAGTCGGGGATCTAGTCAGGGATCGGGTCAGGGATCGAGTCGGGGATCTGTTCTGGGATCGGGTCAGGGATCGAGTCGGCGATCCAGTCAGGGATCGGGTGAGGGGATCGAGTCGGGGATCGGGTCAGGGATCTAGTCAGGGATCGGGTCAGGGATCGAGTCGGGGATCTGTTCTGGGATCGGGTCAGGGATCGAGTCGGCGATCCAGTCAGGGATCGGGTGAGGGGATCGAGTCGGGGATCGGGTCAGGGATCCAGTCAGGGATCGGGTCGGGATCGGGCCGGGGATCGGGCCAGGGATCGGGATAGGGATCGGGTTATGGTTATGGTTAGGGTTAGGGTTAGGGTTAGGGTTAGGGTTAGGGTTAGGGTTAGGGTTAGGGTTAGGGTTAGGTTTGGTTAGGGTTAGGGTTAGGGTTAGGGTTAGGGTTAGGGTTAGGGTTAGGGTTAGGGTTAGGGTTAGGGTTAGGGTTAGCTTTAGAACCATTTAGGGTCAGGGATCGGGTCGGGATCGAGTCTGGGATCGAGTCGGGGATCGGGTCAGGGATCTAGTCAGGGATCGGGTGAGGGGATCGAGTCTGGGATCGAGTCGGGGATCTAGTCAGGGATCGGGTCAGGGATCGAGTCGGGGATCTGTTCTGGGATCGGGTCAGGGATCGAGTCGGCGATCCAGTCAGGGTTAGGGTTAGGGTTAGGGTTAGGGTTAGGGTTAGGGTTAGGGTTAGGGTTAGGGTTAGGGTTAGGGTTAGGGTTAGGGTTAGGGTTAGGGTTAGGGTTAGGGTTAGGGTTAGGGTTAGGGTTAGGGGTTAGGGTTAGGGTTAGGGTTAGGGTTAGGGTTAGGGTTAGGGTTAGGGTTAGGGTTAGGGTTAGAGGTTAGGGTTAGGGTTAGGGTTAGGGTTAGGGTTAGGGTTAGGGTTAGGGTTAGGGTTAGGTTAGGGTTAGGGTTAGGGTTAGGGTTAGGGTTAGGGTTAGGGTTAGGGTTAGGGTTAGGGTTAGGGTTAGGGTTAGGGTTAGGGTTAGGGTTAGGGTTAGGGTTAGGGTTAGGGGTTAGGGGTTAGGGTTAGGGTTAGGGTTAGGGTTAGGGTTAGGGTTAGGGTTAGGGTTAGGGTTAGGGTTAGGGTTAGGGTTAGGGTTAGGGTTAGGGTCAGGGTCAGGGTCAGGGTCAGGGTCAGGGTCAGGGTCAGGGTCAGGGTCAGGGTCAGGGTCAGGGTCAGGGTCAGGGTCAGGGTCAGGGTCAGGGTTAGGGTTAGGGTTAGGGTTAGGGTTAGGGTTAGGGTTAGGGTTAGGGTTAGGGTTAGGGTTAGGGTTAGGGTTAGGGTTAGGGTTAGGGTTAGGGTTAGGGTTAGGGTTAGGGTTAGGGTTAGGGTTAGGGTTAGGGTTAGGGTTAGGGTTAGGGTTAGGGTTAGGGTTAGGGTTAGGGTTAGGGTTAGGGTTAGGGTTAGGGTTAGGGTTAGGGTTAGGGTTAGGGTTAGGGTTAGGGTTAGGGTTAGGGTTAGGGTTAGGGTTAGGGTTAGGGTTAGGGTTAGGGTTAGGGTTAGGGTTAGGGTTAGGGTTAGGGTTAGGGTTAGGGTTAGGGTTAGGGTTAGGGTTAGGGTTAGGGTTAGGGTTAGGGTTAGGGTTAGGGTTAGGGTTAGGGTTAGGGTTAGGGTTAGGGTTAGGGTTAGGGTTAGGGTTAGGGTTAGGGTTAGGGTTAGGGTTAGGGTTAGGGTTAGGGTTAGGGTTAGGGTTAGGGTTAGGGTTAGGGTTAGGGTTAGGGTTAGGGTTAGGGTTAGGGTTAGGGTTAGGGTTAGGGTTAGGGTTAGGGTTAGGGTTAGGGTTAGGGTTAGGGTTAGGGTTAGGGTTAGGGTTAGGGTTAGGGTTAGGGTTAGGGTTAGGGTTAGGGTTAGGGTTAGGGTTAGGGTTAGGGTTAGGGTTAGGGTTAGGGTTAGGGTTAGGGTTAGGGTTAGGGTTAGGGTTAGGGTTAGGGTTAGGGTTAGGGTTAGGGTTAGGGTTAGGGTTAGGGTTAGGGTTAGGGTTAGGGTTAGGGTT
>NW_027118791.1:7500-12500 GCF_036417845.1 Apteryx mantelli | reverse complement strand
TAGGGTTAGGGTTAGGGTTAGGGTTAGGGTTAGGGTTAGGGTTAGGGTTAGGGTTAGGGTTAGGGTTAGGGTTAGGGTTAGGGTTAGGGTTAGGGTTAGGGTTAGGGTTAGGGTTAGGGTTAGGGTTAGGGTTAGGGTTAGGGTTAGGGTTAGGGTTAGGGTTAGGGTTAGGGTTAGGGTTAGGGTTAGGGTTAGGGTTAGGGTTAGGGTTAGGGTTAGGGTTAGGGTTAGGGTTAGGGTTAGGGTTAGGGTTAGGGTTAGGGTTAGGGTTAGGGTTAGGGTTAGGGTTAGGGTTAGGGTTAGGGTTAGGGTTAGGGTTAGGGTTAGGGTTAGGGTTAGGGTTAGGGTTAGGGTTAGGGTTAGGGTTAGGGTTAGGGTTAGGGTTAGGGTTAGGGTTAGGGTTAGGGTTAGGGTTAGGGTTAGGGTTAGGGTTAGGGTTAGGGTTAGGGTTAGGGTTAGGGTTAGGGTTAGGGTTAGGGTTAGGGTTAGGGTTAGGGTTAGGGTTAGGGTTAGGGTTAGGGTTAGGGTTAGGGTTAGGGTTAGGGTTAGGGTTAGGGTTAGGGTTAGGGTTAGGGTTAGGGTTAGGGTTAGGGTTAGGGTTAGGGTTAGGGTTAGGGTTAGGGTTAGGGTTAGGGTTAGGGTTAGGGTTAGGGTTAGGGTTAGGGTTAGGGTTAGGGTTAGGGTTAGGGTTAGGGTTAGGGTTAGGGTTAGGGTTAGGGTTAGGGTTAGGGTTAGGGTTAGGGTTAGGGTTAGGGTTAGGGTTAGGGTTAGGGTTAGGGTTAGGGTTAGGGTTAGGGTTAGGGTTAGGGTTAGGGTTAGGGTTAGGGTTAGGGTTAGGGTTAGGGTTAGGGTTAGGGTTAGGGTTAGGGTTAGGGTTAGGGTTAGGGTTAGGGTTAGGGTTAGGGTTAGGGTTAGGGTTAGGGTTAGGGTTAGGGTTAGGGTTAGGGTTAGGGTTAGGGTTAGGGTTAGGGTTAGGGTTAGGGTTAGGGTTAGGGTTAGGGTTAGGGTTAGGGTTAGGGTTAGGGTTAGGGTTAGGGTTAGGGTTAGGGTTAGGGTTAGGGTTAGGGTTAGGGTTAGGGTTAGGGTTAGGGTTAGGGTTAGGGTTAGGGTTAGGGTTAGGGTTAGGGTTAGGGTTAGGGTTAGGGTTAGGGTTAGGGTTAGGGTTAGGGTTAGGGTTAGGGTTAGGGTTAGGGTTAGGGTTAGGGTTAGGGTTAGGGTTAGGGTTAGGGTTAGGGTTAGGGTTAGGGTTAGGGTTAGGGTTAGGGTTAGGGTTAGGGTTAGGGTTAGGGTTAGGGTTAGGGTTAGGGTTAGGGTTAGGGTTAGGGTTAGGGTTAGGGTTAGGGTTAGGGTTAGGGTTAGGGTTAGGGTTAGGGTTAGGGTTAGGGTTAGGGTTAGGGTTAGGGTTAGGGTTAGGGTTAGGGTTAGGGTTAGGGTTAGGGTTAGGGTTAGGGTTAGGGTTAGGGTTAGGGTTAGGGTTAGGGTTAGGGTTAGGGTTAGGGTTAGGGTTAGGGTTAGGGTTAGGGTTAGGGTTAGGGTTAGGGTTAGGGTTAGGGTTAGGGTTAGGGTTAGGGTTAGGGTTAGGGTTAGGGTTAGGGTTAGGGTTAGGGTTAGGGTTAGGGTTAGGGTTAGGGTTAGGGTTAGGGTTAGGGTTAGGGTTAGGGTTAGGGTTAGGGTTAGGGTTAGGGTTAGGGTTAGGGTTAGGGTTAGGGTTAGGGTTAGGGTTAGGGTTAGGGTTAGGGTTAGGGTTAGGGTTAGGGTTAGGGTTAGGGTTAGGGTTAGGGTTAGGGTTAGGGTTAGGGTTAGGGTTAGGGTTAGGGTTAGGGTTAGGGTTAGGGTTAGGGTTAGGGTTAGGGTTAGGGTTAGGGTTAGGGTTAGGGTTAGGGTTAGGGTTAGGGTTAGGGTTAGGGTTAGGGTTAGGGTTAGGGTTAGGGTTAGGGTTAGGGTTAGGGTTAGGGTTAGGGTTAGGGTTAGGGTTAGGGTTAGGGTTAGGGTTAGGGTTAGGGTTAGGGTTAGGGTTAGGGTTAGGGTTAGGGTTAGGGTTAGGGTTAGGGTTAGGGTTAGGGTTAGGGTTAGGGTTAGGGTTAGGGTTAGGGTTAGGGTTAGGGTTAGGGTTAGGGTTAGGGTTAGGGTTAGGGTTAGGGTTAGGGTTAGGGTTAGGGTTAGGGTTAGGGTTAGGGTTAGGGTTAGGGTTAGGGTTAGGGTTAGGGTTAGGGTTAGGGTTAGGGTTAGGGTTAGGGTTAGGGTTAGGGTTAGGGTTAGGGTTAGGGTTAGGGTTAGGGTTAGGGTTAGGGTTAGGGTTAGGGTTAGGGTTAGGGTTAGGGTTAGGGTTAGGGTTAGGGTTAGGGTTAGGGTTAGGGTTAGGGTTAGGGTTAGGGTTAGGGTTAGGGTTAGGGTTAGGGTTAGGGTTAGGGTTAGGGTTAGGGTTAGGGTTAGGGTTAGGGTTAGGGTTAGGGTTAGGGTTAGGGTTAGGGTTAGGGTTAGGGTTAGGGTTAGGGTTAGGGTTAGGGTTAGGGTTAGGGTTAGGGTTAGGGTTAGGGTTAGGGTTAGGGTTAGGGTTAGGGTTAGGGTTAGGGTTAGGGTTAGGGTTAGGGTTAGGGTTAGGGTTAGGGTTAGGGTTAGGGTTAGGGTTAGGGTTAGGGTTAGGGTTAGGGTTAGGGTTAGGGTTAGGGTTAGGGTTAGGGTTAGGGTTAGGGTTAGGGTTAGGGTTAGGGTTAGGGTTAGGGTTAGGGTTAGGGTTAGGGTTAGGGTTAGGGTTAGGGTTAGGGTTAGGGTTAGGGTTAGGGTTAGGGTTAGGGTTAGGGTTAGGGTTAGGGTTAGGGTTAGGGTTAGGGTTAGGGTTAGGGTTAGGGTTAGGGTTAGGGTTAGGGTTAGGGTTAGGGTTAGGGTTAGGGTTAGGGTTAGGGTTAGGGTTAGGGTTAGGGTTAGGGTTAGGGTTAGGGTTAGGGTTAGGGTTAGGGTTAGGGTTAGGGTTAGGGTTAGGGTTAGGGTTAGGGTTAGGGTTAGGGTTAGGGTTAGGGTTAGGGTTAGGGTTAGGGTTAGGGTTAGGGTTAGGGTTAGGGTTAGGGTTAGGGTTAGGGTTAGGGTTAGGGTTAGGGTTAGGGTTAGGGTTAGGGTTAGGGTTAGGGTTAGGGTTAGGGTTAGGGTTAGGGTTAGGGTTAGGGTTAGGGTTAGGGTTAGGGTTAGGGTTAGGGTTAGGGTTAGGGTTAGGGTTAGGGTTAGGGTTAGGGTTAGGGTTAGGGTTAGGGTTAGGGTTAGGGTTAGGGTTAGGGTTAGGGTTAGGGTTAGGGTTAGGGTTAGGGTTAGGGTTAGGGTTAGGGTTAGGGTTAGGGTTAGGGTTAGGGTTAGGGGTTAGGGTTAGGGTTAGGGTTAGGGTTAGGGTTAGGGTTAGGGTTAGGGTTAGGGTTAGGGTTAGGGTTAGGGTTAGGGTTAGGGTTAGGGTTAGGGTTAGGGTTAGGGTTAGGGTTAGGGTTAGGGTTAGGGTTAGGGTTAGGGTTAGGGTTAGGGTTAGGGTTAGGGTTAGGGTTAGGGTTAGGGTTAGGGTTAGGGTTAGGGTTAGGGTTAGGGTTAGGGTTAGGGTTAGGGTTAGGGTTAGGGTTAGGGTTAGGGTTAGGGTTAGGGTTAGGGTTAGGGTTAGGGTTAGGGTTAGGGTTAGGGTTAGGGTTAGGGTTAGGGTTAGGGTTAGGGTTAGGGTTAGGGTTAGGGTTAGGGTTAGGGTTAGGGTTAGGGTTAGGGTTAGGGTTAGGGTTAGGGTTAGGGTTAGGGTTAGGGTTAGGGTTAGGGTTAGGGTTAGGGTTAGGGTTAGGGTTAGGGTTAGGGTTAGGGTTAGGGTTAGGGTTAGGGTTAGGGTTAGGGTTAGGGTTAGGGTTAGGGTTAGGGTTAGGGTTAGGGTTAGGGTTAGGGTTAGGGTTAGGGTTAGGGTTAGGGTTAGGGTTAGGGTTAGGGTTAGGGTTAGGGTTAGGGTTAGGGTTAGGGTTAGGGTTAGGGTTAGGGTTAGGGTTAGGGTTAGGGTTAGGGTTAGGGTTAGGGTTAGGGTTAGGGTTAGGGTTAGGGTTAGGGTTAGGGTTGGGTTAGGGTTAGGGTTAGGGTTAGGGTTAGGGTTAGGGTTAGGGTTAGGGTTAGGGTTAGGGTTAGGGTTAGGGTTAGGGTTAGGGTTAGGGTTAGGGTTAGGGTTAGGGTTAGGGTTAGGGTTAGGGTTAGGGTTAGGGTTAGGGTTAGGGTTAGGGTTAGGGTTAGGGTTAGGGTTAGGGTTAGGGTTAGGGTTAGGGTTAGGGTTAGGGTTAGGGTTAGGGTTAGGGTTAGGGTTAGGGTTAGGGTTAGGGTTAGGGTTAGGGTTAGGGTTAGGGTTAGGGTTAGGGTTAGGGTTAGGGTTAGGGTTAGGGTTAGGGTTAGGGTTAGGGTTAGGGTTAGGGTTAGGGTTAGGGTTAGGGTTAGGGTTAGGGTTAGGGTTAGGGTTAGGGTTAGGGTTAGGGTTAGGGTTAGGGTTAGGGTTAGGGTTAGGGTTAGGGTTAGGGTTAGGGTTAGGGTTAGGGTTAGGGTTAGGGTTAGGGTTAGGGTTAGGGTTAGGGTTAGGGTTAGGGTTAGGGTTAGGGTTAGGGTTAGGGTTAGGGTTAGGGTTAGGGTTAGGGTTAGGGTTAGGGTTAGGGTTAGGGTTAGGGTTAGGGTTAGGGTTAGGGTTAGGGTTAGGGTTAGGGTTAGGGTTAGGGTTAGGGTTAGGGTTAGGGTTAGGGTTAGGGTTAGGGTTAGGGTTAGGGTTAGGGTTAGGGTTAGGGTTAGGGTTAGGGTTAGGGTTAGGGTTAGGGTTAGGGTTAGGGTTAGGGTTAGGGTTAGGGTTAGGGTTAGGGTTAGGGTTAGGGTTAGGGTTAGGGTTAGGGTTAGGGTTAGGGTTAGGGTTAGGGTTAGGGTTAGGGTTAGGGTTAGGGTTAGGGTTAGGGTTAGGGTTAGGGTTAGGGTTAGGGTTAGGGTTAGGGTTAGGGTTAGGGTTAGGGTTAGGGTTAGGGTTA
>NW_027118791.1:0-2500 GCF_036417845.1 Apteryx mantelli | reverse complement strand
GTTAGGGTTAGGGTTAGGGTTAGGGTTAGGGTTAGGGTTAGGGTTAGGGTTAGGGTTAGGGTTAGGGTTAGGGTTAGGGTTAGGGTTAGGGTTAGGGTTAGGGTTAGGGTTAGGGTTAGGGTTAGGGTTAGGGTTAGGGTTAGGGTTAGGGTTAGGGTTAGGGTTAGGGTTAGGGTTAGGGTTAGGGTTAGGGTTAGGGTTAGGGTTAGGGTTAGGGTTAGGGTTAGGGTTAGGGTTAGGGTTAGGGTTAGGGTTAGGGTTAGGGTTAGGGTTAGGGTTAGGGTTAGGGTTAGGGTTAGGGTTAGGGTTAGGGTTAGGGTTAGGGTTAGGGTTAGGGTTAGGGTTAGGGTTAGGGTTAGGGTTAGGGTTAGGGTTAGGGTTAGGGTTAGGGTTAGGGTTAGGGTTAGGGTTAGGGTTAGGGTTAGGGTTAGGGTTAGGGTTAGGGTTAGGGTTAGGGTTAGGGTTAGGGTTAGGGTTAGGGTTAGGGTTAGGGTTAGGGTTAGGGTTAGGGTTAGGGTTAGGGTTAGGGTTAGGGTTAGGGTTAGGGTTAGGGTTAGGGTTAGGGTTAGGGTTAGGGTTAGGGTTAGGGTTAGGGTTAGGGTTAGGGTTAGGGTTAGGGTTAGGGTTAGGGTTAGGGTTAGGTTAGGGTTAGGGTTAGGGTTAGGGTTAGGGTTAGGGTTAGGGTTAGGGTTAGGGTTAGGGTTAGGGTTAGGGTTAGGGTTAGGGTTAGGGTTAGGGTTAGGGTTAGGTTAGGGTTAGGGTTAGGGTTAGGGTTAGGGTTAGGGTTAGGGTTAGGGTTAGGGTTAGGGTTAGGGTTAGGGTTAGGGTTAGGGTTAGGGTTAGGGTTAGGGTTAGGGTTAGGGTTAGGGTTAGGGTTAGGGTTAGGGTTAGGGTTAGGGTTAGGGTTAGGGTTAGGGTTAGGGTTAGGGTTAGGGTTAGGGTTAGGGTTAGGGTTAGGGTTAGGGTTAGGGTTAGGGTTAGGGTTAGGGTTAGGGTTAGGGTTAGGGTTAGGGTTAGGGTTAGGGTTAGGGTTAGGGTTAGGGTTAGGGTTAGGGTTAGGGTTAGGGTTAGGGTTAGGGTTAGGGTTAGGGTTAGGGTTAGGGTTAGGGTTAGGGTTAGGGTTAGGGTTAGGGTTAGGGTTAGGGTTAGGGTTAGGGTTAGGGTTAGGGTTAGGGTTAGGGTTAGGGTTAGGGTTAGGGTTAGGGTTAGGGTTAGGGTTAGGGTTAGGGTTAGGGTTAGGGTTAGGGTTAGGGTTAGGGTTAGGGTTAGGGTTAGGGTTAGGGTTAGGGTTAGGGTTAGGGTTAGGGTTAGGGTTAGGGTTAGGGTTAGGGTTAGGGTTAGGGTTAGGGTTAGGGTTAGGGTTAGGGTTAGGGTTAGGGTTAGGGTTAGGGTTAGGGTTAGGGTTAGGGTTAGGGTTAGGGTTAGGGTTAGGGTTAGGGTTAGGGTTAGGGTTAGGGTTAGGGTTAGGGTTAGGGTTAGGGTTAGGGTTAGGGTTAGGGTTAGGGTTAGGGTTAGGGTTAGGGTTAGGGTTAGGGTTAGGGTTAGGGTTAGGGTTAGGGTTAGGGTTAGGGTTAGGGTTAGGGTTAGGGTTAGGGTTAGGGTTAGGGTTAGGGTTAGGGTTAGGGTTAGGGTTAGGGTTAGGGTTAGGGTTAGGGTTAGGGTTAGGGTTAGGGTTAGGGTTAGGGTTAGGGTTAGGGTTAGGGTTAGGGTTAGGGTTAGGGTTAGGGTTAGGGTTAGGGTTAGGGTTAGGGTTAGGGTTAGGGTTAGGGTTAGGGTTAGGGTTAGGGTTAGGGTTAGGGTTAGGGTTAGGGTTAGGGTTAGGGTTAGGGTTAGGGTTAGGGTTAGGGTTAGGGTTAGGGTTAGGGTTAGGGTTAGGGTTAGGGTTAGGGTTAGGGTTAGGGTTAGGGTTAGGGTTAGGGTTAGGGTTAGGGTTAGGGTTAGGGTTAGGGTTAGGGTTAGGGTTAGGGTTAGGGTTAGGGTTAGGGTTAGGGTTAGGGTTAGGGTTAGGGTTAGGGTCTAGGGTTAGGGTTAGGGTTAGGGTTAGGGTTAGGGTTAGGGTTAGGGTTAGGGTTAGGGTTAGGGTTAGGGTTAGGGTTAGGGTTAGGGTTAGGGTTAGGGTTAGGGTTAGGGTTAGGGTTAGGGTTAGGGTTAGGGTTAGGGTTAGGGTTAGGGTTAGGGTTAGGGTTAGGGTTAGGGTTAGGGTTAGGGTTAGGGTTAGGGTTAGGGTTAGGGTTAGGGTTAGGGTTAGGGTTAGGGTTAGGGTTAGGGTTAGGGTTAGGGTTAGGGTTAGGGTTAGGGTTAGGGTTAGGGTTAGGGTTAGGGTTAGGGTTAGGGTTAGGGTTAGGGTTAGGGTTAGGGTTAGGGTTAGGGTTAGGGTTAGGGTTAGGGTTAGGGTTAGGGTTAGGGTTAGGGTTAGGGTTAGGGTTAGGGTTAGGGTTAGGGTTAGGGTTAGGGTTAGGGTTAGGGTTAGGGTTAGGGTTAGGGTTAGGGTTAGGGTTAG
>NW_027118790.1:1217500-1218516 GCF_036417845.1 Apteryx mantelli | reverse complement strand
TCTAACCCTAACCCTACCTAACCCTAACCCTAACCCTAACCCTAACCCTAACCCTAACCCTAACCCTAACCCTAACCCTAACCCTAACCCTAACCTAACCCTAACCCCTAACCCTAACCCTAACCCTAACCCTAACCCTAACCCTAACCCTAACCCTAACCCTAACCCTAACCCTAACCCTAACCCTAACCCTAACCCTTAACCCTAACCCCTAACCCTAACCCTAACCCTAACCCTAACCCTAAACCCTAACCCTAACCCTAACCCTAACCCTAACCCTAACCCTAACCCTAACCCTAACCCTAACCCTAACCCTAACCCTAACCCTAACCCTAACCCTAACCCTAACCCTAACCCTAACCCTAACCCTAACCCTAACCTAACCCTAACCCTAACCCTAACCCTAACCCTAACCCTAACCCTAACCTAACCCTAACCCTAACCCTAACCCTAACCCTACACCCTAACCCTAACCCTAACCCTAACCCTAACCCTAACCCTAACCCTAACCCTAACCCTAACCCTAACCCTAACCCTAACCCTAACCCTAACCCTAACCCTAACCTAACCCTAACCCTAACCCTAACCCTAACCTAACCCTAACCCTAACCCTAACCCTAACCCTAACCTAACCTAACCCTAACCCTAACCCTAACCTAACCCTAACCCTAACCCTAACCTAACCCTAACCCTAACCCTAACCCTAACCCTAACCCTAACCCTAACCCTAACCCTAACCCTAACCCTAACCCTAACCCTAACCCTAACCCTAACCCTAACCCTAACCCTAACCCTAACCTAACCCTAACCCTAACCCTAACCCTAACCCTAACCCTAACCCTAACCCTAACCCTAACCCTAACCCTAACCCTAACCCTAACCCTAACCCTAACCCTAACCCTAACCCTAACCCTAACCCTAACCCTAACCCTAACCCTAACCCTAACCCTAACCCTAACCCTAACCCTAACCCTAACCCTAACCCTAACCTAACCCTAACCCTAACCCTAACCCTA